>NC_142582.1:102026052-102176752 GCF_965207765.1 Zootoca vivipara | reverse complement strand
CTCCCTGACCATGGGCCATGCTGGTTGGGGCTGATGGGAGTTGGAATCCAACGGTTGGTGGGCACCATGTTGGCTTTTACTGCCCATTGCCTTTCCTTGAGCTTCTTGCTAAGCCACAGTAAATTATCTGTTCAATTTTGGGAACTTGTGGCTCTTTGGATTCCATCAGCTCCAGCCAACAGGAGCAATGGTGAGCGATAATAAGAGCTGTAGTCTAACAACATGACGCATGTCCCCCATCCCTTGCCTTAAATCATGGCAGAGATGAGAGAACGGAACAAGAGAGAAATATTATTTGTCATTTCCATTACAGTTGTGGACACTGCTGTCGAGTCAAGAACAGTAAGAAAGGCCTATCTCTTTCCCAGATGTGCAAAGAGCCTGGATGTAAAGTGAAAGCTGGCAGAAGTTTCTTGTTTATAAGTTGGCTTTGATCGCTTGATTAAAATTTGCTTTCCTTTTGTCCAGATAGAGGCCACAGTGTGGGTGTACGAAATATGAGATGCAGCAGTTTATTGCAGGCGCAGGCAGAACTCAGCTCCATTTAAGGCTGGAGACAAACAAGAGTGGTCTTTTCATACTGACATTAAGATTTAAGTATGCACGACTAGTACATTCATAAAACTTATTAGGTTAATGAATGTGTTTATGATCCCACAGCATTGCAGCAGAATTTTAAAAGGTATGACAGTAGCTACGAGTTGTTTCCAATGAAGCCATGCAATTAGTGCATGGAATTCCACATGTAACAGCAGGATTCCTTTATTTTCTTGCTTGCCCCTCACAACTCCAACATCTGTTCCAGAAGGTTACAGGGGAACCCAGAACAGGTTTGTGGGGACATGAGAGGGGGAGGAAGTTCTGCTGCGCATGTGGAAGGCCTTTCACTAATGGACTTTGTTGGATAAAACTCTGTATTTTTACATATACTGTAGAACAGGGGTCAGCAAACTTTTTCAGCAGAGGGCGGTTCCACTGTCCCTCAGACCTTGTGGGGGGCCGGACTATATTTTGGAAAAAAATATGAACGAATTCCTATGCCCCACAAATAACCCAGAGATGCATTTTAAATAAAAGGACACATTCTACTCATGTAAAATCACCAGGCAGGCCCCACAAATAACCCAGAGATGCATTTTAAATAAAAGGACACATTCTACTCATGTAAAATCACCAGGCAGGCCCCACAAATAACCCAGAGATGCATTTTAAATAAAAGAACACATTCTACTCATGTAAAAACATGCCAATTCCCGGACCGTCCGCAGGCCGGATTTAGGTGGTGATTGGGCCGCATCCAGCCCCCGGGCCTTAGTTTGGGGACCCCTGCTGTAGAATGAATTATAGGAAACCACGGGGCCCTAAAACCCAACTAGGCTCCCTTTATGCTGCAAGAGAAAACTATTACTTAGGGATAGTATGCCCCCCCCCCAAAAAAAATCATTGTTGCACAAAGTACTTTAATGAATAAAAACAGAGTTGTGCTACTTGCAAAACTGAGCTACGTTTCAAATCAAAGATGTTGCTTCCTTCTAAACAGGCTAAACCTGTGTGTTCTAGCCTGACTGCAGACTTTATGCCCAAAGCTCATGATTAGGACAGGAATGCTTAAACAAATTGAATGTGGGAATTCCCTCCAGGCTCTAATCAGAAATGCAACATTTAACCATGGGACCAAGTAAGTTTGTCATGAAGGAATTTTTTTATTTGTTTCGACTACATCAGACCAACACGGCTACCTACCTGTAACTAAATTTAACCATGGGTAATTGCTGCTCAATAAGTAGGCAAAATTTGCAAAACTAGGTTGAGTTTCATATATACTGCATTTTTAATGGAAAACATTCTTCCACACTGGTTAATGCTGCTCTTTGACTCCTATGATTTTTTAAAATAATCTTTTGAGTCCTCTCAAGAAGCAAACTGCTCTGAGCAGAATTATGAAGGCTAAGATCAGCAAAATGAGCAGCTTTCATCATTTTATACACATCACCAAGCTACACACTAGATAAACTGGTTGGACAGCAACATTTAATTGCCACTTGTGAATTCTATATGGGTGTCAAACAAAGGGTGATTTACAGAATGTCATTTGGAGAACAGATAATTAGTGGAGGAAACTTACAGTACTGTCCACATTAAACAAGTGTGTGAAGAAGCCCAGATAATGCTGAGCAATACACTTCATATTTCAGGTTTTTGTATTGCTCATCAAATACAGTACTAGTACTGTGCACTGTTCACTTAGGACGAAGGGTTATTTCTACTTCAACATCGTTTGATAACTAACAGTGTAGCTCACAATTGCCTCAAGCTGTTACAGTAGCAGAAGAGATTAAGAAGTGGAGGAAGAAGGAAAAAGGAGTGGAAATGAATACCTGGATAACAGGCCAGTAGTTCCATGTTCTGAATGCAGTTTAGAAATACATTGCTGTTGAGATGACGTGTAACAGGACTGTAGAAGTTAAGAGCTTTAACGAAATACACTTGGGAATCATAGCTGCCAAGTTATCCCTTTTTTAAAGGGATTTCCCCTTATGCTGAATAGGCTTCCTCGCGAGAAAAGGGAAAACTTGGCAGCTATGTTGGGAATAGCCAGCGTATACAAGAGAGAAAATTACGACGTTTCCATGTGCTGCTCTGGTTTGCCAGAAGCAGCTTTGTCATGCTGGCCACATGACCTGGAAGCTGTACGCCGGCTCCCTCGGCCAATAATGCGAGATGAGCGCGCAACCCCAGAGTCGGTCACGACTGGACCTAATGGTCAGGGGTCCCTTTACCTTTACCTATCCTAGTACTAAAAGAAAGCAGTATTAACACGGCAAAACAAAAAACAAGGATGGGGTGATTAGCTTTGGTAAAACTGCATATACTGTACTTAAATTACTGTTTTAGGTTTGAACAGCATCCTTGGGTATATCACAGATAAACTGGGCAGGGGGAAGGGGACAGTGATACTTTAACTGCAAACCTATTATCTTGAGAGTAAGCCCCTTAGCAATCAATATACTTCAAAGTAGGATTGCACCATCCACTATTTTAAAGACTCACTTATATTAACATGATTTATAGGTTTTTTAACACGTAAGTAAACTTGAGAACTGTGTTCATAAAAAATGGTGGACTTCCTTAAAAACTGCTTGTTGTTAAGAAATAGCAGCTGCGATAACAAAGATGGGGGCCTCCTGGTCCAGCTAAAGAGAATTGGAAAGCAATTAAAGCAAAAACTGGGGGGGGGGATCTGTTGCATGACTAAAGAAAACATGGGAAACAGTACTGATATGGCAAAACTTAAGTCACCTGACAAAATAAACAAGGGAAAAATATGGTTTTAATTATTTGGTTCCATTTAGAATTAAGGTATGAATAAACTGCAGGGTTATTTTGAGTTAAGCATCTTGTGGTTATAAGATAGTTCCATTTGTGATTCATACGTTATGCATTCGAAGTTGTTGTATTTGCCTTATTAACAGTAATCAAATATGGTTACATATTGGTAACTGGAAAGTTTTAACACTTGTTAAATTTGTTTGGCTTTTAAGGTGCCTCAGAACTCGCTTTTGTATATTCTGAAACCAAAATCATGCCATGCATCTGAAACACCGAGAACGTATTAGCTTTATCGCAGTCTAGACTTTTATACTTCACTAAAAACATGTATATAACTGTAGTGTGTTTGGTTTCCTGTCAGTCAATAGTGTTCATATCATACATTTCTAAAAGATTCAAAAGCAACCACACCCTGACAGATTTGCATTAAGTGGCTTTGAGAAGACTTGCCGTAAAATGGTAATAAAAATTGGTAGCTGTGAAGGTTCATGTCAGTGAAACTTGACAGGGTCAGCAAATTAAATCCTTTATTAGGACCAAATATTGTAATGTGGAGATTCTCACATTATACAGAACTTCCTAAAGCTACATGGTTAAAAAAAGAAGGCAGTTTAGGGGTGAAGGTGTGGTGTGAAACCTTTTTTTTGTAGTTCACTGCAGTCCTAAAATCATAATAGAATAGATTTATTGCAGCCTATTTTGGTTAAGTTTTTGCCTTGAGTAAATATCTCGTTACAGACTTGTACCAGGATGGAACAATTTTCTAAGGATTTTCCTTTGGAAATGCAAGATAGCAGTGGAAACTCACGAATAAAATGTAAACCAGTAAAATATAGTACCAGTAAAATATAGTATGTTCATTCCTCCTCAAGAACCTGTTAATTACTTTGATGATTCTCTGAAAAGCTCAGAACCTTATCTCTTAATTCAGATTTTAAGTATGGGTTCATTGAACGCTTACTATACATAAAGGTTCACATTTTTATTGTTCTATTTTGCATGCCACTCTATTTGGATGATTTTAACATTTAAAATTAGGGAAAAAAGCAAAGCAAAACACCTTAACTCAGTGAGGCTTATTTCCGAGTAGACAGAGATAGAATTGTTCTTTTGAGTTCTTTATTGCTAGCTCTGGAAAAGTTACAAGCTTTCCTGCCTAATGTCCACCAGCAGAGAAGCCATTACTCTTCAGCAGGCAGGTTTAAGCATAGTACATTCACTCCCCATTATCTCTGAAAGTACTTTCTCAAAGCTGCTACTTGTGGTTACTGTGGAACTGCTATTATACATAGCTATTATTCATAGCTATTAAACACTGTAAATCTAAACACAGCAACTAATGTAAGAAGGTTAATTGTTGAGCAATGAAGAAATGACAAAGCTTTCCAAAACCACCGTTTTATTCATACAGAGTAAAATACATCAGATAGTGAGCATTCCATTTTCAGCCCATAATCCAGAGCCATTAACAAGTTGGTTTTCACCAGACATTCTGGCCTGAAGTCACAGAATTAGGAATTCTAAATAGAGCTAATCTCTTTCTGCTAAAGCAACAAGGTGTGTATCAATCTCTGCTTCTGTAAGGATCCTAAAAGAGGAGTGAAAACAAAGGAAACTATTAATTTTTCGCCTCAAATAGCTCTATTAAATACATAATTAGAAAACTCAGTTGAGAAATGTTTTCATAATAAGAAATCTATTTTTGTGCTCTTGAAGGCCTTCATCAAAACATGCACATTTTATAAAACTGTTTTCTGGTACCTCAGATGTTTTACTTATTTTATTTTGTTTCTTTTGGTTTAGTCTCTAGCTTTGTGGTTTGCTTCACAGAAGTTTTGGAAACAGCAGCTGCCAAACTTTTCTGAAGCCTAGCACAATCACAAGGATGAGCCCCTTTACCAATCTCCCAAGTCTGGGAGGAGGACAGCAGGTTATCCCTGCAACTGCACTGGGCTTCATAGTGCTATGAAGCAGGAGGCTTGCTACTTCCAAGCATCTCTGAAGCCCAGTGGGATTTCTACTGAGATCCTGCTCTTCCCCAAGACAGGAGAGAAGCAAGGCCAGTGGCAGCCACAAATTATGGCTGTCTACTAAGCTGTGAAAACTTCCACCCTTCAAAGCACTGATGAGCCACTTTTTTCTTGCTCTTAGTCAGGCATCCCCAACCTGTGGCCCTCCAGATGTTTTGGACTACAATTCCCATCAGCCTTGACCACTGGTCCTGTTAGCTAGGGATCATGGGAGTTGTAGGCCAAAACATCTGGAGGGCCACAGGTTGGGGATGCCTGCTTGTAGTGAAGAGTGTTCAACGCACCAAGAAACTGTTAACAGTAGGGAGTCAGTTCTGTGTAATAATGAATTAAAACGGGCAAGTGCTGGTGTTTCTGTTAATGGTGCACCATGCTATACCTGGTTCAAGGCTGCAGATTCTCTTGACAGATGCCCTTATATTGTTACCACTCATGATGCTGGCATTGCAACACTTTTCTCTTGACAATCTCCCACTGCTAATTCAGGGATGCTAATAATCTCTTTTAGGGACCCAGGTGGCGCTGTGGGTTAAACCACAGTCTAGGGCTTGCTGATCAGGAGGTCGGCGGTTCAAATCCCTGCAATGGGGTGAGCTCCTGTTGCTCAGTCCCAGCTCCTGTCCACCTAGCAGTTCGAAAGCACATCAAAGTGCAAGTAGATAAATAGGGACCGCTCCGGCGGGAAGGTAAACGGCGTTTCCATGCGCTGCCCTGGTTCGCCAGAAGCAGCTTTGTCATGCTGGCCACATGACCCGGAAGCTGTCTGCGGACAAACGCCGGCTCCCTCGGCTTATAGAGCGAGATGAGCACCGCAACCCCACAGTCGGACACGACTGGACCTGATGGTCAGGGGCCCCTTTACCTTTACTAATCTCTTTAAACCCTGTTATACTCCAGTTCTGAGCCAGTGGGCGAATTTAGCAGCGTGTGGGTTAAACCACTGAGCCTAGGGCTTGTTGATCAGAAGGTCGGCAGTTCGAATCCCCGCGATGGGGTGAGCTCCCGTTGCTCGGTCCCAGCTCCTGCCAACCTAGCAGTTTGAAAGCATGTCAAAGTTGCAAGTAGATAAATAGGTACCGCTACAGCGGGAAGGTAAATGGGGTTTCCGTGCGCTGCTCTGATTCGCCAGAAGTGGCTTTGTCATGCTGGCCACATGACCTGGAAGCTGTACGCCGGCTCCCTCGGCCAATAACGTGAGATGAGCGCCGCAACCCCAGAGTTGGTCACGACTGGACCTAATGGTCAGGGGTCCCTTTACCTTTACCTATAAACATTGCATACCCTAGGAAGTGAAATATGAAAGGAACACAGCAGCTCCTCAAGTACTTGGCCACATCCCAAATAGCAGTTACAGGCACGTGTACTTATCCATTCAATCATATACAGTAAAATGAAATGTTCTGGAACTCCAGTGCAAGGGATGTTTATTCAAGGAAGTCATCCTATACGCGCAAGCACTTTTGCCTGCACAATAGGACTTCCCTTCCCTCTCCTCTTCCAGTCCTCCCCAATCTGTCCCGGAAGGTTTCATCCTGTGTGCCAACAGGATGACCACACTGGATGAAACCCTGAGGTCACACCTAAACTTTCTCCTTAAGAGAATGAAATTTAGTTGTGCATAAGCAAAATGGGAAAGTTCTGCATTCACTCTTTACCTGAATTTAGGATTATCGAGTGTGACAACTCCTACTTCTAGTTCAGAAGGTTTGAAGTCAATGGACAAAACAGTAGAGAGGCAGGTTATTGCTGTCTAGAATTGAAATATATAGGAGACATTAGAAACACAGCATATAAAATCAAATTTAAAAATACTTCTTTGACATTCAAAACTTATCTTTCTCTTCTAAATTCATGCCCTCTTTGTGCAAAACTGAATTAAGAATATTTCAAATGCTGCAGAGTTCTAGCACACTTTAAACTTCTTTGTTGAGGGGCTGTGAAGATGACTATGCCAACAGTCATTCCTTGCAGTTGGGATTTGTTAAGACAACTGTGTTTCTAGCAACGTTCAAAGCTAAAAGTCCGACACTGCAGTGTACTTAAAATTATTACTTTCCAATTTTAGAGTAGCCACTATAGTTGAGGGAAGGAGTGAGCCTTTGTGGGGTGAAGTCAAACTGTTTGAAGGCTGCATGTTGCTAATATAATGTTGTCAAAGCAGTGTTTGAGGAAGGCAAAATCAGTCCAGAAAGAAGTGGGCATCTGAAGCACAAAATTCTTAAAAAAATTAATGTCACTGAGTATCAGCCCCACCAATCTATTGCTCAATTCACCCATGCAACAACTGTGAGGCTAGTGCAGAGATGTGAAGAATGAGGGATGGTGGGAGGGAGACACACATTGAAAATGTGGGGAAAGATTTCCCCATTCCCTCTTCCCTACACCACCCCAAAAGGATTTTAGAAGATTCTGCAGACAGAATGGCCCGCCTGAAAGAATTGCTGCCGTCAATGAGGACAGTACTAAACTAGATGGATCAGTGGTTTCATTCTGTTTGAGGCAGCTTCATTTATTTGTTCTTACTATTATGACTTTATGAACAGGTTGCAAAGCAGAAACCACTAACTTCTAGACTAGGACACTGGTTCAGCAACATAAGGCATGAAAATAACAGGCAGTTGGGGGTGGGGTGGGTTTTTTTGGCTTTTGCAGAGCAGACATGTGAAGTGTTAAGCAAACATTTTGACAATAACCACAGAGAAGAACTAGAGGGGGGAATGTATGTCCCCCCCACCAAACTCAAATAAGAACTGTCCACCACTTTGATGCCAAACAAAATTTGATGTGCATTTGACTTACCTCCACGGTCTGTTCAAATGTCCAGTCCAATTTTTTCTTCACTTTCTTTTCAAGAAAGCTAGTTGATTCTGTCTGTTTGACTCCTGCAGCTGTAGCCTTAAACCCACAGTAGTATCCTGCTGGATCACACTTGTATACCTGAGGATTGTTTTCTTCATCAATGCCAATCAAAATCATGCCTTTGGGAAAATAATGTTTGTTTTTAAAAAGTGAGTGGAATTCTCCTTTCTGATTCAATGGCTTCATTCTATTCTAGTCAATCTCTTATTACTCTAACGGGCAAAACATGCAGCATTCCACTTCAACAAATCCACTTGCCATGGACAGTGTGCAATAAGATCTCTGGTAAGGGTGATGCCTTAATCCCAGCTCCAAAGCTCAGAGGTAGGTGGGGAATGGTCCAGACAGTTGCTTGATGATTTTCACGAACCTCTGAGCTTCAGAGTTCGGATGAAGTCTGGGGGTTGTTTGGCAACTGCATGGTCAAAGCATTCAGAAAAGGAGGCTCCAGAACAGCAAAAGTGGACAGGGGAAAGGTTGATTACTGCTCCTGTTAAGGGTTTGGGGCACCTTCAAGCAGTACCTAATAGTACAGGTTTCTCAGCCTCTTTTCAGGAAAGGCATGCTGGGGGGTGGGGAGGGTTGTTGGGAGGCGCTGCATCCAAAATGGCATGTTCCCTGATAGCTTTCCCTTCAGAAATGGTGTTGGGAGGTAGCATGACAGATGGGGACTAGTTTTTAGCTTGGCTAGCCAAGGACCGTGGACCTCCATGCACAACTCATTAACAAATGGCTCACCTATATCTGCACAACAGACAATTCATTAATTGCATTAGATTGCAGGCCCAACTCTGCACTGTTATCAGTAGAGAAAGGGTCGTCTGCTTCTTAAACTTGATTGTTTATTTTGCAGGACCTAAACCCCATGATGCCAATTTTAAAGATTAAACTGTTTACTATTTTAGAACGTAATTTGAAATATATTCCCTTTTTCAAAATAAGTTTTACTTAAAATGCAAACTTCCAAATTTGAAAAAGGGATAGGAACAAAACCAAATCTCTTCTTGAACATCTGCAAAGCATCTTGCATTGCAATCCAATATTATTCGAAAGTAGAGATTGAGAAAAATGTAACTGCATTACATGGAAGTAACTTCCTTTCAGAGTGTCTTGCAACAATATTATGGTACCTGAAACCAGATTCCTTAAGAGCAGGTACTTCCAAGAAATCAGTTTCTCAGTAAACAGGTCACACTGAAAGTACTTACGAGAATAAAATCAAAGTTGGATACAGTGTTTTTAAAACTGCTCAAATAATTAAAATCAATTTCATTTGATGCTTTTCAAATACATATCTATCAGTCACGACTAGGAGGTTGTGTAGAATATGTAGTATTGGCACAAGACATAAGCAAATCTGTTGCACAACCTAATAATCTCAAGGCAAATCTGAATAAAGGGAAGACTAAGTTAATGCTAGTTGGTAGGTCGCAAAATCTAGAGCAAAAACATCTAGCAGCAGGACCTAGTAACCTTGATGCATACGAAGATGCAGCATGAAATTCTTTTCACCAGTTCATTTGACAAGCAGATTGTACCTTCTCTTTTAACTCAGCTTCAGCAGATTAAACTATTGCCTTTGTAATCTTATGACTGTGCTGTTGTGCAATTTACAGGCAGCTAACCAGTGACAAATTGGAATGACCCTGGTTCCATTTTCCTCAGAGATACAAAGCATGAATATATGTTTGAGAAACAGTCTCCCTTCTTCAGTGAGATGAGTTTGTAGGTGAGATGAAGACACTGCTTCTGGGCAAAGGTATTAGGATTTTCCTATGAGGTTTAAGCTTTCCAGGTTTCTGTATTGATTGCCTTCAAATACCATCATGAAAGAAATTCATGAGAACCACGGAGAACCACAATGGGGTTGAATTACACTTTGCTCCGTGCAGAAGCAGCATCTTCTCAGCAGTATCCCACTGATGTCCATGTGCACAATATTTCAGCCTTAGCACCCCAAAAGTTCTGAAATGTTACTTTCAGTTTATATTTTATATACTTACAGCAACCAAGAGGCCTCATTTCAGCATTCTGTGTGTAGACCTGCGAAATGTCTGCAATCCTTTTACACAGCATGTCTACTGGAATGTCATAGCCATACTTATACTTCCAGTTTGCAGCCTCATAGCGGGCTCTCTGCACCTGGGACCTACTGTCAGCTGACATAAATAAAGAACTGAAATCATTCCCATGCTTCATGTAGTCAATGTAGTTTCAAGAAAAAAGCTATAGGCAACTACCCCTTTAAGCACATTCAATATGTGTGCTACAGTACACACATACATCACGCCGAACCCGGAAGTGACCCCAAAACATTACAAAAAGAGGCAGAATTGGGCATTCGTAGGCTTTTTTCAATGGTGTTTCAAATATACGTGATTTCACTTAAACATGTGGTGCCTTGGAACGTAACTCCCGTGTAAATTGTGAGTTGCCTGTACAGTCGTACCTTGGTTTGTGAATGCCTTGCAACTTGAACATTTTGGCTCCCGAATGCCGCAAACTATTCCGGTTTGTGAATGTTCTTTGGAACCCGAATGTCCGATGCAGCTTCCGATTGAGTGCAGAAAGCTCCTGCAGCCAATCGGAAGCCGTGCCTTGGTTTTCGAAAGTCGAACGGACTTCCAGAAAGGATTCCGTTCGAGAACCAAGGTATGACTGTACTTAAAATCTGAATACAAAACTAATTTGAAATATTTCTCTTACACCTCCTGTAGACTTGATTAATAAAATAATTTATACCACCCTCTCCCCTCCCAGGGATATCTGTGCAATATGCACAGGATGACAAGAAAGTTGCCCATTCAGAAATTGGTAAGACTTGCTTACTTTTAGAGGCAGTACTAAATCAAATGCCTCTGGCTCATAACAATTTACTTGATATTAACAAGAAGTATTATGTTTTGACTCCATATCAACACTGTACATCATCATCCATTCGCTCTCCAGGTGGGTAATTTTTATACCTGTCATTCCTGTCATTACACAGCCAATGTTTTCAGTTATTCTGAATAAGTGAGTCACTGTGTTAGAATCCAGTAGCTTGTCCTAATGGAGAAAGCCAAAGAATAGTTTTAAACATTCTACTCAGCCAAATGAAGGTTTCCACATTAAGAAAAGAAAAAGAACTAAAAAGTGTAATTGTCACTAACACTGCCTTCAAACAACATCAATATCCAGTACTATTAAGATGAAAATAACATGGTGCAATGGAAAGCCTGAATAACCCTAACTAGCTTCTCTCTCTCTTTACCCCTAAATACCCTGGCTGGTGACAGCCAGTCTGGGGTGGGAGTGGGAAGTGTTGACTGAGTTAGTCTACGGTGGTTTGAACTCTTCATAAGGCTTTGATTGACACCAGGATCAATCTTGCCACCACTCAAAAGATTTAAGAAAGCAATGCCCAGTGCCCACTTTGGGGCTGTGCGTTCTGGACTGTGATACTCTGCAGTGGGAGTAGCCTTACCTAAGTGTGTTTTCCTAAGAATTCCAAGTCCAATTCTTTATAAGCCTACTTATATGCTCCAGATAATTCTGGTACTTTTAAGTAACAAGAATAAACAGCAGAGGAGTTAATTATTAAGGATCACCAAGGAAGCAAGTTATCCAAGCGTATAATAATAATAAAAAAAGAATCAGATGCTCAGGATACTGTTACTTACAGGTACTTTCTTCTGTGTGACAATAACTGCACAGTCCTTTCCACGAACAGCTACTGATGTAAGGCCACCCTGGTTTATGGCCTTAAATGCATACTCTAAATGGTACATTAAACACAGTCAGGAGATTTGACAACAATGCTACGTAGCATATAGAAGCTCCCAAATGCAAACTCTGGTTACTCATCTTCAGTAGTACTTTATAGAAAGTGTTACACAGCTTGAAATCAAAGCGGGCATACATTAGGTTTTTTCATATTTCTATCTAAAGAGCATTTGACACAGCCAAACTCCTATAGTCTTACACCTCTTTCATTCCACAGTTATAAGATGTGTTTTTGTCCATACTACCAGATACTTGAGTTAACTTTGCAATGCTGGAGTGTCCTGCTGCTAATCGTCAAGTTCACTCTCTCTCTTCACTTCAGTTTTGCAAAACCATCTTGGAGTTTACTTTTGTTTTTTAAGCTGAAACCAGTTCCACTCCCCTGTCCCAATTATCGTAAATGTGCAACGAACAGGGTGATTTGATGCAAAAGAAATCAAGAGCGCTGAAACGTCAATAGTTGTTAAGAGAGTGGAATATTCAGCAAGTGCAACTTCGTCATGAAAAGGCAAGCAATAATGCCCCCCCCTTCGCAAGCATTGGGGTGCATTCTCCTTTGAAGCAGACTCCTTTCGGTTTCGCTTTTAAACAAAGACAGCATTTTCGCTGCGCGATCCTGCCCTTCTTTCACAAGATGCCCAGGCACCTTGCACGGGAGGAGACCATTACTACCGCGTTCCTGGCACTTTCCCTCTGCAAGCGGCTACGGGAGAGGCAGAGGCCATCTCGTGCTCCCTCTTCCCAATACAGGGAAGCGGGCGGCTGCTCCCCTCACCTTTCCTCCGATGGGGCCGAGGAGGCGGAGAGAGGAAGGGCCCTGGGCCGTGACGGAGCAGTTCCTGTCAGACACTCACCTACTTGGTAGAGGCGCCCCTCAGGGGAGAAGATCGTGATATGCCGGTCGAACCCGGCGCTGGAGCCTCGGGACATGGTCAGCGGGAGGAGGAAAACTGGTCGTAGCGGCGATGGGAGGGGACCGTCTCTGCGGACACAGCATGCAAGGGGATGCTTCGAGGAGCCGGAGTTCGAGCAACGGGGAGTGCTTCCGGGGGTCACAGGTTCCCGCGCAGGCGCAGCCGGCCAAGGCTGCCGCCGGGAGCGGAGCACTCTCCCACTCACTTCCGGTCCGCTTTTGTTCCTTAGTCATTGTCTACATCGCGCAAGCGTAGCAAGATTGAGCGGGCCGGAGAGTAGCGTAAACCTCCCCCCAGCTACCGCCAGGCTTTCGAGCATGCGCAAAGACGAGGCTTCCTTCGTCTCCTTGGCTCCGCTTTCTGAAGGGATGCGCGAAGTTCAAGCGGGCGACTCCTGTGCCTGCGGAAAACGTTTCTATGCAGGCAGTTAAAGGGCCCATCCGTCGCAACAACCCTCCCAGTTCTAAGGCCTGCACAGTGTAAAGGACCATCAAAATATATGTCATAGTACGTGCCCATTTTAGTGAAGGTTTAAGGTTAGTCCCTTTTTAATGCCGCCTTATATTGTACTGTAGGCTGTTCGTTGAGCCCCATTGATGAAAATCAGAAGCATTGAACCAACCACCCCTTCTCTGGTGTATATTTCTTGGTGGCTCACTTCTTGGTAAAATGTGGTGGTGGTTGTTTAGTCGTGTCCGACTCTTCGTGACCCCATGGACCAGAGCACGCCAGGCACTCCTGTCTTCCACTGCCTCCCGCAGTTTGGTCAGACTCATTTTGGTGGCTTCGAGAACACTATCCAACCATCTCGTCTTCTGTCGTCCCCTTCTCCTTGTGGTGGGACCCTGCAAATGGCATGTATATAACCCGAAAGTCCTCCACCGCCTCTAGTAAAACAGTAGTAGCAGCAGCAGCAGCAAGTCACAGAGGTCCCCAACTGAGAACTTGGGAGAATATGGGCAGTACTACTAAAGTAAGTGGGTAACACTTTCTTCATCATAAACAAAGAAATATTGGTGCAGAGAAGCACCTGTGCAGAGTTTCTGGGAAAGAAGTCATCAGAACAAAATGTCTGAAATAGACACATTGGTAAAAATCAGGAATCTTTTTTTAACACAGAAATCAAAAATCAAAGATGAAATAATTTTTTTTATTTTAAAATTGGTTATATAATATTCTCCATTTCCAATACATTATAGAAATAATAAAATATGAGTTGATAAGTTTCCGGGATTCGATCAAATGTAGGTCTCTTGCAACAGAACATGAATTCCATAATAGGTACATTAAGTATCTGCTTTATTTGAGACAACAGTGCCATGTGTACATTTTTGTTTGGAGAAATGCATCCTTTATTTCTGTTGAAGACAAAGCCATTTTGTAGGCACTTCATAAGAAGATCTTTCCAAGATGTTGTCATCATAGGGAATATGCCATGTGTTACCTGTAGTCTGTACGATTGTATCATAATTAAATACAGACTATTAAGTAAAAAAAGAGAAATAATTGTTAGTTTTTACTTCCTATAAAAGGTATGTGTTGCATTTCCCAACATACATTCACAGATATGTTTGGTAAACAGAATAGGTACTGTGGGAATAAAATCCCAAAGAAATTATTTTGGGGGGTGGCCAGTAAATATTACACCCACTCCACATTACCAACTTAATCCACCAATGTTATAATTTAATCATATTTTAAATCAGTTTATTATTCTGTGATGATCACATGCAGCCATTTGCCATTACTAGAACTAAATCAGCAGGAGGAGTGCATTAAAATAAGAAATACCTCAAACTTTATCCTCTTTCCTGGTATGTAGTCAGATAGCACCATCTGATGTCCCCGCTGCCATTTAAAGAACAGCCGTCGAGTTAGACTATCAGAGAGACAAGCCTTATGATCACGTAACAGATCTCTGGTAACAAATCTACAGTGACTTCCTGAGTGAAGAGTGGCATAGAGCAGGAATGGATCGTCTTCAGACCTTTAAAAAGAAGGTGGAACATCACACACTGCTAAACTGCTCAGGAGCTCATTTAAACTGTGTTCTCATTTGTTAATTATGAAGTTACTAAGCTGTTGACCCTTTCCTATCTACATTTTTAACATCCACATTTAAGAAAATAGTATTTTACATTTAAAAATAGAAAACCATTGTCCTCCTTTCAATATAATCTGATACAATATAAGCTTGCAATCTAAAATAACTATCCAAACCAAAACACAAATGTAGCTAATTCTAAGTAGGAACTATCTTTCATCTATCAGATATAAACATAAAATAAAATAAAATAATTCCTTCCAGTAGCACCTTAGAGACCAACTAAGTTTGGCTTGCCAATCAGAAGGTCGGCAGTTCGAATCCCCGCAACGGGGTGAGCTCCCGTTGCTCAGTCCCTGCTCCTGCCAACCTACCAGTAGCAGTTTGAAAGCACACAGTGCAAGTAGATAAATAGGTACCGCTCCAGTGGGAAGGTAAACAGCGTTTCCATGCGCTGCTCTGGTTTGCCAGAAGCGGCTTAGTCATGCTGACCACATGACCTTGAAGCTGTACGCCGGCTCCCTCGGCCAGTAAAGTGAGATGAGCGTCACAACCCCAGAGTCGTTCACGACTGAACTTAACGGCCAGGGGTCCCTTTACCTTTACCTTTACTAGGGCTCATGGAGTTGGTAGTTCAGTGACATTCAGGGGGCCACAGATTACCCACACCTGGTCTGCTGGATAGCTTTCAAAATTTAACCATTTAATACAATTGTGTCTCTCAGTTTCACAGCGGATTTCTTTTCAAAAATTTACAGAAGCACATTCAATTGTACTTAAATAAGGTTTATAGAGTTTTGCTGCAAAAATAACACCATATGCTAATTCTGTGTTGTTTTACAATCAGAGGTAATTGAAATAGGTAAAGTTATATTGAGTGCTCTTTGTTAAGCATTTCAGGGTACTCTGCTTCTCTCTTGGCTTAACTGATTCTGGAATCAATTTTGGGCCCAATTCCAAGTGCCAGCTTTGACCTATAAAATTCTACACAACTAGAAACATCAGTACCAGGGAGGATACCTACCAGCCCAGCCTTTAATGGCGAAGACTGAGACACCTTCTACATGTACCTCCTCAATCTGAAGTTTAAATAATAACCATGAGAGAAAGGGCCTTTTCATTGTTTTCGGTCTGGTAAGCAATGCTGTCCCAAGTGAATCTCCCCTCCATTGCTGTCCTCCTGGCACACACACTCCAGCCTTTTAAGGTCATGTTATTTTAACCCCTATTAGTGATTTAGCGCCTGTGATTTATACTGCATTTTAGTATGTTGGGTTTTTTGTACTTGAGTTTTTGTTGAGCTGGATGTTTAAAGTCTATGTCACTTTTTATTGTATTATGTTTTTGTACAACCTCCAGACTAGAGAACTCATTTTATGAGACACCCAGCAGATGTAAGTAATAAATAGTATTCAAGCTTCTCTTTTATCTTCTCTGTTTTGACAGACGCTTCCATGTGATGAGAAATGTAATTTTCCCCAGTGTGCATGTAAGCACTGCCAAAACTTAATAGTAAATCAAGGCTATGTCCTAACACAAGATACAAGGTTGTAGCCAATGTTAATCATTGACCCATTGAAATTAATAGACATGACTGAATTAGGCCCATTAATTTTAATGGGTATACTTTGAATTAGTTGGGTACAGCCCACTGTATCTGCTTCATTTCATTGTGTTTCCAGAATGAACTATACATGGATGTAAGGAGGAGAAAGTATTAGAGAAAGAGATTAAATGGATAATGAGAGGTGTTTGATCTTTCGGCTGAATGCTCCAGTCAACCTAATTTCTCTATTACAGGCTGCTCATCTAGCAGTTCTGGACAGTTTCGCCGATGCAAATTTGCTTGATCTTTTGGATGAGAGAGGCATGTTTTAACGAGCTCAGCTTAGTGTGATAAACACCTCGTCGGCTGCTTGGCCTTAATGGCTAGGTTGGCACACTTACTGTGTTCAAATGTGGTTGGGAATACAAAGTAGCTGATCATTGATTAAATGCCTACAAGGGAAAGCTGCACTACTGAACAGCGACAACAAAAGACCTGCATTTGTTTTACATTACCTTGGGCCCGGAAATGGATTTAAAATACTGCAGAGAAGTTCAAAATTAAGAAATGCAACCCATCAAGAACGTACTGTTTGTACAACTAAAAACATTTGCCTTAAATGATCAAACTCAGGGTCTGCTTGTCAAAGTGTCTTAAGGCTACAACCTGAATCTAGTACAGTATAAATGTTTCTGAAGATGGCATTGTTAAACATCAGAACATACATGTTTTCAGTAAAGAAGAAGTATGCCTTCTTCTGCAGAGCAGCCATATGATTTCTGTGCCACTGAGAATATTGCTTCTGCATGTGTTTGCGTCCCAGTATAAGCATCCGTGGATTCTGCTGTGCTAGGTAGCTGACCACATTCAGCAGCTATGGGAAGGAAGAAAAAGAAGTAGCAAACATTCAGTGAACCAGAATTTAAGACAATGAAGACATAAACAAGCTTCTAATATATGGACCACGCCTTGCATTCTTGTATTTCTAGCTTAATACTGGATAACACATTGTCCTCTATGGACAGATCTGAACCTCTGAATTATTGCAGGCCACTGCTAAAGCTGTAATTACATTTAACAAATAAGCCCTTAGCACAGGGAGGCGGGGATCTCGGGCTCAAGGACCAAATACAGACCTCTCTATCTGGCCAGAAAACTGCTCCCCAGGCTACATACCTTCCCAAGCCAAACCCTCACCAGCCCTGCTTTGCACCCTGTTTGAGTGCTTTTCCCTGTCCGCAATGTGTCATTGAACTCTGATAATACTTCTTGCTTGCCTGGATGGAGGAGAGGAGCATCTATAAAAGTTAGCCTACTGTTCAAAGATAACATTTACTCTTCCCACTTTTGCCTCTGACCATTGGCTTGTCACATCGCAAAGGTTGTCCAGAAGGGAATGTGTCCCTTGAGCTGAAAAAAGTTGCCACCCCAGCCTTAAGAGAATATAGGCTGAAAATTCAGAAAAAAACAATATAGGTGCCTACACTTCTTTCTTCACTTTCCACTGCAGTTAAACTCCCACCTTTTCATATTTTTGGCTTTTCTCTCCCCTTGCATTCCTACCACCATCCACCCTCAATATCCTGGGGAGAGAGAGAATGCATTGAAACTGTAGAAATGGTTAGGAGTTGGCTGGCAATGAAACACAACAAGAAGCCAAAGTTATAATAGGAAGGGAGGGTTGGAAGTTGAATCACAGCAAGGATGAGCACAAAGTCTGGCCCAGCTCACATTCTCTTTCCGCCACAAACAGGGTGAGGTTTGCCCAGCTTGAACTAAGAGAACCTCCCAAGATGTCACACAGCATTTTGCGAAGCCAACTGTGCTACAAGCAGCACAAAAGACCAGATTTGGACATTGCTTCTAGCATAACCTGAGTCCCTTGAATTGTGTCGCTTCTGCCTACCCCATCTGTATGGTCAAACTGGCCTTGCGGAAAAGCAGTACAGTTTGAAGAAACCTAGCTTGGCCCTATCTATGGTAAACTTTGAAGGCAGTCTTCAAAAGCCTGATTACCAATGGAAAAGACTTGTGATCACTGTGGAGTACCTGAAAACAAATCCTGCAAGAATTCAGGATGGCAAAAAGCTATCCGTACTCAGATAAATAGGAAATTCTGCCTTCTTGTTTTGTTTTAGGAGCACTGAATGCCTCATTCTACCTGCTTCCTTTTATAGTAGTCTGTCTCTAATTTTAGGTGTGGATATTACTGTGGTGGTCTATACATAGCTACAATGAGATTTCCTGTCTGGTTATACTACTCCCACATATAACTGCTTCTTAGAAAAAGAGCACACAAGAGAAACCACTTTCTGTTAGTCATAAAGAAAACTGAATGGTTCAAATGGTTTGAATGAGTGAATTTTAAAGCAAACGTTTCTTGCTTTACAATTGCACATATATTCTCCCTTCCAATCACCAAATAATTATTTCCAAAAGGCAAAAACTATATTTTTGGGTGCCCAACACACTGCAGATTTCTAATTACCATTGACCTGATCCAGCAGGTCTCTTCTTACATTCTAATGTTAAGATCAGGCCCCAAACGACACACTGCTAAAATCTTTCTAAAGTCTACTTCTAGATCTTTAAGGAAAACATAAAAACCCACAATAAAAGAGGGAAAGAAACAATTTTGCTGTGCTGTTTCTTTATATTCATCATACTATGTCTGAAAGCTTCCACTCACTTATAGCCCAATCTTCAAACGACAGAATCAAAGAAAAATGTTCCGAGAAATGGCTGGCACTCACACTAGTCAAATGCTAAGGACTGTTGCTTTAGAATGGAAAATATTCACTGCTCAATGGGACAATCTGTTCTTAAGAAACTCAATGGAAGTTCATTTTAAAATGTGAAGAGGTTTGCTTCTTTTCTGTTGAGAATATGAACCTATGGAGAAAAATATAGTAGCTGACAAAGGGGCTCTGGCCAAATGTGAAAAATGGAAGGGACTGAGGTGGAGCAGGCAGCAGCACACATGAGCCAGCTAACACATAAAAAAATATAAAAGCGGAAAGACAAAACAGATGAAAACCACAACATATCATAGGTGATAGTACTTCTTAAACTCGAAAGCACCAATGCAGGGCAAGTGCAAGGACTCTAGAGCGGTTGAGCAAAATTTTCAAACATAATGTGAATACTGTACAGATATAACATATTTTTGAGGAGATGCTGCAATTCTTTATACTCTGGTATAATATTGCATTCCTATTCACTACAAAATAACAACACTACCCTGAGCCAGCATCCAATGGGTATACCTGGGGATCAGTACTGGATTTGTCAATATGCTCTTGGAAACATTTGCCTTTTTAAACTATATTATTCCTCCATCACCAGTTCTATTGACATCTCCTCACCCTCTGATTCTGCTGTGATGGTCCAAAAATGCTGACAGCCCCATTTGCTGTCACAGTGTAGTTCACAGCAGCTAAGGAAACTACAGTATTCATACATTTTTTTAATGTATAGATTTTTTTTAAAAAAAACCAGCCCTGGAACCTTACAGTGAAGGGCAGGTAAGAAAACTACCGTAATTAAAAAAAATACTTTAAATAATGCAACCTTTAAAAAAGGGGGAAGGAAAAAACTTAATTAGCAACAGAAGTGCAGATGATCAAATTCAGTAAAAAATGCTTTAAACAAATGTGAAAATGTGGTGTGGGTGTGTGTATATGGGGTGTGGGGGGGTGTAAGAGAGGTGGTGAAAGAAGAAAGGAACTCAAGAGGAAAAGGTGGAATTGGCAACTTGAATGCATCCCCTGAACAGCTGGGTAATGCCCAAGCATGTTGACAGTGTGATGAAAATTCCCCGGGTTTTTTAGATGGTTGCATCGCTACAAAGAAAGTCTGTCAGAATTGTGAATGGCAAATATGAATTCACATGCACAAAATATGCTTTGTCCAAGTTCACATGATACCAAAAGGTACCTTGTAATATTGGCTTTTGCCTTAATATTTAAAAAGTTTTAGGTGCCTCTCCCAAGTTTTCTGTGCAGATACTACTTGGGTGTTTTCTCAGTCCTAGCACCCCAACCTCGCTGTTCCTCCTTCCTCAATGGTCAAGGTGACACCACCGATGGGCTCTTGCACAGGGCCCTCCCAAAATCTTGTTAGTCTGTTGGCAGAAGAGGAATACTGATTCATTTACCTTATTTGCTTTTAAATCCTGCCCCACATTGCACTGAGACATTCAAGTTAGAATGTAGATATAAAAATATCCCATTAAAATATATAACGTCCACACTTGGTTCAAAGGCTGTTTACTGAAATGATTGCTTCTGGTTAGCACTGCAATATGGAATTCTAAGAGCATAGATGAATCATCCAAAGTTGATGATGAGCAGGTGAAGCGAAGACCCACCAGTATAAGTGGAGTAGATTAGGCAGAGTGGCCATGACTGACTCAGTAAATTTCATGGCCAAGTGGGGACTTGAACTCTGGTCTTCCAGGTCCTAGTCTGACCCTCTTAACCACTACACTACACTGACTCTCCAAATTATGCATGCTGCAATTAGAGGGCATTTCCCATTGTGGCACTTCCTCCCCACAGATGTGCATTTGTTTTCCCCAAACTACACCGCACCTGCCATACAGAGACATCATCCACCAACCTCTATGCTTCTGTTGGCTTTTCTACGTTTGTCCCTTTGGCCAGATCCAGTTTCCCACCCCTTCTCTGTGGCCCACATGATCCCACCCACTGCACTGACATGGTGAAAGCCATCACCAGCTACGTATTTGAAAACCTCCTGTTAATACTGAAGAGCATTGGATTTGCTCCTTGCTTTGTTTAGTTAAACAAGTATTTAATAATTGCTCCCTGCAGAAGATGTGCCCCTAAATACAAGGCATTTGTAGACAGCGTCCTATCATGTGAATTAGGGCAATTTTTTTTAAAAAAAAGAGAGAACATTGGCAGAGAAGTGGAGACAATTTCCAGGTGAGCCATTGCACTCAAATCACTTCCACAAGAGGATTGCTGCCACATGGAGCTACGGAAAAAACCTGCACGTGGTTTGCTACCCCACAATCATTGCCCTAGAGAGCAAAGAGGTTCCCTTCCCTGTTTTGTCATAGTCTCTCAAAAACCATCAGCAATAAGACAGGAAATCTAAAACAGCTACAGTACCACTGTAAACATTGTGTAATTTAAATCCTTTGCTAGAAGGTGGACCCTTCTTGCCAGAAGGAGAGGAGACCGCCCCACCACAAACAGAGTTTGACTTTGGGGTGCAGATATACCCCCACAGTCAGAAATGGGATATGTGACAAAAGGGGAATGGGTGAGAGAGTGCATTGTCATGTCTCACAATTGACCGGGGGATGGAAATAGTCACATATTAGAACACAGGTGCGCATTTGGGCGTAGAAGTTCCAGGCTGACATACGAAAACTACAAAATTATGTAATCAACAGTAGTGATAGTACAACCCCAAGATGACTGCAATCAATGGGAATTGAGACATCAGTTTGATGGAATTAAAACTGCACCAGGTTATCCGTACAAGCAAGGAACAGCAGCCAACAGTCCCAGTTCCCAGTCATGGGCTCATAATCGTTGCACCACATAGCATAAAGAGTGTGTCACACTTTTTAAAAGGTCAGGGTTTTTGTACAACTATCTTCCTCCTTGGGATATGGGAACATTTCTCAGAAGGGAATTCCCTGAGTGCTTTTGTAAGAAAAAAAATACAAATTATGACTCAGCCAAATGGCAACTCACCTGCCATAACTTTGTCACATAGAAGGAAGTCACCTTTGGGTGAATTCACCTTTGCTGATACGAGAAGGAATACTTCAGGAGGTGGGGTTTTTTTGTGTGTTTTTGCCAAATAAAGGCAGTGAGTTTCAGCTTCAAGAGGAAAAAATGAGGGATGAGTTCTGGAATACACAATTTTCCCATTCATTTCATGGGAGGATTTGTGAGAGAAGGCCACAAAATATACTACAGAACAAAGAAAGGTAGATATCATAGGCTGCAGCAGCAGCAAAAACTAAGCCTTGTAGTACTTTAACTGACTCTAGTCTATGAAATTTTATGCCACCCTAATAGTCCTTAAGGTGCCACAAGCCTCTTTGGTCTTCTTCTGCAAAAGGTGACATGGAATTTTGTATTTTGTTTCAGTATTTACAAACCGTACTTTCATAGGGTGGTGCTGTGGTCTAAACCACTGAGCCTAGGGCTTGCCGATCGGAAGGTCGGTGGTTCGAATCCCCACAACGGGGTGAGTTCCCGTTGTTTGGTCCCAGCTCCTGCCAACCTAGCAGTTCGAAAGCACGTCAAAGTGCAAGTAGATAAATAGGTACCGCTCCGGCGGGAAGGTAAAAGGCGTTTCCATGTGCTGCTCTGGTTCACCAGAAGCAGCTTAGTCATGCTAGCCACATGACCCGGAAGCTGTCTGCGGACAAATGTCGGCTCCCTCGGCCTATAGAGTGAGATGAGCGCGCAACCCCAGAGTTGTCTGGGGTTCGTATTTCATAGGAAATATTTCAAAGTGGTGTATTTGAAGCACTGGATTTTAAAAAAACTTTTCAGAGTCCCAGCAGCATATTACTTACAATACTTCAAAGGCATACAGTTGCAAGAGAAGAAGAGTGTTTTCCTCAATTGCCTAATTTTCGCAGATTACTCTTGCTAAATTGCAAGCTGCTATGGCTCAGTATTAAACAGATGTCACAATCCATAAAACACGGATTCTTCAGAGATCTGAGTTCCGGCATTAAGGAAACGAGACAGTCTATTTTGCAACACCACTGTCTCAAAAAGAGGTTTCCCAAATATGCTCAAGGAGCACTCAGTTCTGAGATGCAAATACACAAACATTTCTTTCTTTCTTTCTTTCTTTCTTTCTTTCTTTCTTTCTTTCTTTCTTTCTTTCTCTCTCTCTCTCTCTCTCTCTCTCTCTCTCTCTCTCTTTCTCTTTCTCTTTCTCTTTCTCTTTCTCTTTCTTTCTTTCTACCGGAAGCCCAAGATCTACAAACCAAAACAAGGTGCAAAGGGCATACAGTTAGATTTAAAGAACAGTGTGCCTCTGAGCATATTCTGAGTTCAATCATTTGTTTTCAGTACCAGAACTGAACCATACTCATAATCTTTCCCCACAAAAGTCCATTTTGAGAGTGGCATTCAACTATGTTTTATTCAAGGCAAACCCATTGAAATGAATGGACATGGCTATATGGTTGGTCAATTGATCTCAATCGGTCTACTCTGAGTAAAACTTAGTTGAATGCCCTGCAAGTTTCCTGCATTTAAGCAGCTGAATTTAAGGAGTAAAAGGTGCCCCTTTGTTGTTGCTAAATGTTAAAACAACTGGGCATCAGAAACTCTTGTTGATATAACATAAATCATTGCTCAGAAATCTACTATGAGATCCTAGCCTGCCTTCTGTCCAACCCTGCCTTCCAGTACAAAACTATTGGTTACCAATTCTCAGGGCCCTGGCCCTATAAGAATTATTTTCTTTCCTTGCATATTTTCTCTTAAAAGAATGCATTTCACTTTGACTTGCATAAAGCTGTCTCATACTGTAAGCTTATACTGACCATGCCCTCCCTGAAGATGCTGGGGACCTTTTCCACAGGAAGTGTGTGATCTCCCACCGAGATACAGCTTCTCCCACTTCAAAGCAGATGGGCAAAGGGAAAGTTTAAAGGGTCTCTAAGTCAGCCATTTGGTCCTGATTGGTGAGGGCATAGAAGCTCTCTTCAGGCATTTGGGTGAATGGGCAATGGCTCAAACCGTGTATGGGTGGGAGGATGTGGGTGCGCACCGACTGCTTCCAACTTTGCCATTTGTGCCAGCCGCACTCCCTCCGGTCTCAACTTGTAACTGTAGGGAGAATCCAGCCTTGCTAAACCGACAACATGGAGGGGGCAAGGGCAGTACACATGGTGGCATTGGGGGTGGGCTGAAGGACGGACACTGTCATGAACTGGTAGGACACCAAGGAAGAGGAAAAGGATCCCAGCCATGACTGGTACACACCAGGACAAGCTGAAGGTGAGAAAGGGGAGGTTGGGGACTTAGGAGGATTCTGGGGTGGGGTGGGGTGTGTGCTTTAAATGTATGGTGTGTACAAAGCACCCACTCGCCAGATGTTACGTTATTTTAGGATTTACATGTTCTCTCCAAAGAAAACGTAGGAAGATTTAAGTAAATTTAAATCTAAATGAACAAAAGGGAATAAGTGAGAGAGAAAGAGAAGTAGGAGCAAGAGATAACGTACACCATCCATCAGACACCTGCTGCACTTACACAAATGCAAGCACACCGTTGTTCTTGCTCTCTTGTCTGTGTGTGTTGGGGGGGGGGGTGGAAGCACATTACATTATATAGGTTGCTTCCATTTTACAATCTTGCCTGACTTGCATCGTGGCACCCTGTCCTTGAAAACAGTTAATTTGGTCCCTGGTTTACTATGCCAATGCGTAAGAAAAGTGCATCTCAGATTGTAATCTGAGGATGCAATATTCCAGAACCTTCCCCTGCAACCCCCCCCTCTCCATTTTTTTCAATTTCCACATTGTGGTCTGGATCCAAAGAGCTACTTTAAGCACATCAAAGGGCTTGTGTGCACCCTGGGGGAAATTGCCTTTGAACATCAGACCTCACATGCTGTTTTTGAAAATACTCCCTGTTTCAAAAAAAAGTTTTCCCCATACAGCCCTGGCAGGAAGATGGGGAATATTCAGGAAACGTGGCCAAAGCCCCTTTGGGAACACAGAAATGGTTGTGCAATGGTTGTGCAATTCTTCAAACCTGGCCTCTAGCTAAGGACAGATGGAGGGAGAGGAGAATAAGATCACAGAAAACCTTGTGGCATTTACCAAAACACAGCAACAGCTCGCTCCAGCAAGGCAAAAACATCCATGCCTCCAGGCTGTAATTTAGCACAAGCCTGCTGGCCTATCAATTGAGGATGGTTATTCTTTTTCCCCTGTCCAAATGGCTTTACAATCTTGCAGAATATAATACCTCTGCTCCGAGATCTGCACGGGATGCCCATTTGCTACCAGGCAAAGTTCAGGGTGTTACTATTCATTATAAAGCCCTTAAACTCTTAGGACGTGTTCCAATATATGCCCACCCACCTGCTTCAAGCTGTAGAACTGGCCATGTTATGGGTGCCACATAATATTCATTCAGTGCTTGTAATAAATTAATCTTTTAACATGGCAACACCTACACCTATGGAAACTACCTCCCTATTAACTAACATAAGGCAGCCAGGCGCCTTCACTGCACTGCACTGTTGTTCTCTGTTCAGTGCTGGCTTAAAACATTTCTGTTTAGGTAAGCCTACCCTACTGTTGATTTAAATCGTCTCTTGAATGTTTTCAAATCCCTGCTAAACGATAACTTCAATGCTTTGTTTTATATTTGTGTAAACCACTTAAAAGGTTCTCTTACAGTCAAGCAGTACATAATTTTTATTAAATAAAGAAACCCAAATAAAATTGCTGCCCCACCGGGTGAGGGCTAATGCCTGCTCACTGCAGGGGGATACAATGGAAGTGCTTGTGTGCCAGTTCCCAGGCAGGGTCCATTCCAGGGTTGGAGGTGGAGTCGATATCATTCTGACTCCTATTTCTCTGCAAGGGCAGACAGAGGGTGTACCATGTTCTTCCTCCACCTCCTGTATAGGCCCCAATAATATCTGCGCATGGAAACCCTACATGCAAATATCAAAAGGGATTAGTCTTTGAGTTTGGAAACAATGCTTATAATAGTTTTGGTTTGGATTTTGTTAAAAAAGAGAGAGAGAGAACAATTTAGAAAAAGAGTTTGTTTAAGGTTCATTTTGGTCCAACAGAGATTTTTAACCAACATTTCAGGTTTCTAGTTCAGGGGTGGGGAAAGAAAATATTTGATGTGGGTTTTTTTAAAAAAACAACTTAGGTTCGGTTAGACTGTCGGTATAAGATTGAAACTCAGGAGATCAATTATAGATTAAAACTCTGTGTCTGACATTAGCAGATTTGCTTTCCATTGTGTGGTTTAAAAAGTGTTCCAAAAATACTCAACAGCTTCTTGCGGGTTAGTACAGTACACATGAAATTAGGGGAATCACCATTCAAAAGGTCTTGACCTGGGATTTCCTGATATTTAGTCCTGGCCTAGAACAAAATTTCCTTAATCCAAATACACAAATTATACAATAATTTGTATTTAAATGTGCGATTATTTGTAAAATGATTCTGATCTGAACATGAGAAGTATTTTATCCTACATGCAATAATAATCTCTTGTCAGAATTGTCCAAGAAATAAATTAACCCAATCAAACCAAATTTAGTGAGTTAAGATACAGAGGGATTTTTTATACTGTATTTGAATGGGGCTGTTTGAGATAAAAGACCACCAGACACTTAGCAAACCAAACTAGTGCAAAACAGGGTACAGGATGGTTAGTGATAAAAAATTACCTCGAATACAGCCTCTCTTGTGATGCATGTAAAAAAATATGTATGCACATTCATTTTTGGGATATGTGTAAAGCTTATCCCAAGTTAATTATGGAAATGATGCAATCCACAAAACAATAGCACAAAGCAGCCCCTCAAATTTGGTAAGTGCTTTGGCCCTGTCCTTCAACCAACACCTGATCATGAAGTTGTGAAAAAAAGCTCAATTTCCTTAGAGACATTTTCCTTAATCAATTTTGACTTTTTTTTTTGTCTCTTAAAGGTATTTCTCATTTTTCCTCCCACAGGAGAGCTAGACTTAGTGATTTCAAGACTAAGTTGTTTTTCAGGCCCCATAAACACTCAGGGTTGTATACAATGTTAGTCATACTGAGAGTAGATTCATTCATTGAAATGAATGGACATGACTAGCTTAGGTTCATTTATTTCCATGTTGTTGTTGTTTAGTTGTTTCGTCGTGTCGAACTCTTCGTTACCCCATGAACCAGAGCATGCCAGGCACTCCTGTCTTCCACTGCCTCCCGTAGTTTGGTCAACTTTAAGTAAGATGGTCTACTTTAAGTAAGATGTCATGGACTACAACCCTTGATCTGCTCCTACCAAGACAGAAGGTATGAGAGATATATAGTGGTACCTTGGTTTACAAACACAATTGGTTCCGGAAGTCTGTACTTAACCTGAAGCGAACTTTCCCATTGAAAGTAATGGAAAGTGGATTAATCCGTTCCAGACAGTCCGTGGAGTACTTAAACTGGAGTGTACTTAACCTGAAGCGAACTTTCCCAATGAAAGTAATGGAAAGTGGATGATTAATCTGTTCCAGACGGGTCCGCAGAGTACTCAACCTGAAGCGTACTTAACCCGAGGTATGAGTGTAATTGGTTCCGGAAGTCTGTACTTAACCAGAAGCGAACTTTCCCATTGAAAGTAATGGAAAGTGGATTAATCCGTTCCAGACAGGTCCGCAGAGTACTTAAACTGAAAATACTCAAACCGAGGCATACTTAAACCAGGCGTACTTAAACCGAGGTATGACTTTACAAGCCAATATAGTCCTAGAGAAACCATCCTGCCTAACACAAGGATTCACCCTGTCTTCACTCCTTTTGATCTTTCCATCTGTGCATTGTACCTGTCAAGGTGTCAGGAGTGCTTCATGCTTTGCTATGCTTCCATGCAGAGTATCCTACCTCCACCTCCTAAAAACTGACTGGTTTGCCAACACCACCCCACTGGTTAAGGTCACACTTTTTCCTGGGGAGACTGTCAGTTCTTTCAAATTCATGATAGCTTTCCCTCATACAAGTCTATGAGTGTCTACTTCTTTCAGAGGTCAGTAAGGCCAAAATTGGGCACCCCCAAATGGATCTTCTCAATTATGGACCTTGTCCATTTTGCACCTCTTCAGCTGCCCGCACCACCCTAAATCCAACACAGCTTCTTTTTGCTTAGCAGTTTATCAAATCACTCCAAGGTTCGACAGACCAGTTTGGTTTCTTTTATAATGTCTATTAGAACTGGATATGGAACAACTGATTGGTTCAAAATGGGGAAAGGAGTACGACAAGGTTGTATATTGTCTCCCTGCTTATTTAACTTATATGCAGAATTCATCATGCGAAAGGCTGGACTAGATGAATCCCAAGCCGGAATTAAGATTGCCGGAAGAAATATCAACAACCTCAGATATGCAGATGACACAACCTTGATGGCAGAAAGCAAGGAGGAATTAAAGAACCTTTTAACGAGGGTGAAAGAGGAGAGCGCAAAATATGGTCTGAAGCTCAACATCAAAAAAACCAAGATCATGGCCACTGGTCCCATCACCTCCTGGCAAATAGAAGAGGAAGAAATGGAAGCAGTGAGAGATTTTACTTTCTTGGGCTCCTTGATCACTGCAGATGGTGACAGCAGTCACGAAATTAAAAGACGCCTGCTTCTTGGGAGAAAAGCAATGACAAACCTAGACAGCATCTTAAAAAGCAGAGACATCACCTTGCCGACAAAGGTCCGTATAGTTAAAGCTATGGTTTTCCCAGTAGTGATGTATGGAAGTGAGAGCTGGACCATAAAGAAGGCTGATCGCCGAAGAATTGATGCTTTTGAATTATGGTGCTGGAGGAGACTCTTGAGAGTCCCATGGACTGCTAGAAGATCAAACCTATCCATTATTAAGGAAATCAGCCCTGAGTGCTCCCTGGAAGGACAGATCGTGAAGCCGAGGCTCCAATACTTTGGCCACCTCAGGAGAAGAGAAGAATCCTTGGAAAAGACCCTGATGTTGGGAAAGATTGAGGGCACTAGGAGAAGGGGACGACAGAGGACGAGATGGTTGGACAGTGTTATCGAAGCTACGAACATGAGTTTGACCAAACTGCGGGAGGCAGTGCAATACAGGAGTGCCTGGCGTGCTATGGTCCATGGGGTCACGAAGAGTCGGACACGACTAAACGACTAAACAACAACAACATAATGTCTATCTTAAGCCCCCTTTCCCTGCCGTGTCCAATAACTCAATAAACTTAGCTAATGCTTAATTTGGATCTCTGCTCCAAATGGAGAATTTACAACTCTTGACCTTTCTTCATGTGGCTGGCTATTCAGCTCTAAACCACAAAGAGAGAAGGAGGAGACACAACCAAGTCTTTATGAAATGGGAAATGATAAAACATTGCTTGCAGGTATTAATCCCATAAGATTATTTCCCACCTCACCCTGGGTTTTCTTGACCAAGGACAAAGTATGTGAAGGCACAGCAGCACTATACCTAAATTCAATGATTAGGGGCAGGTTTCCTGGGACAAAATATACTCCTGATAGTCACAGAAGGCCAGAGGTTCAGCTTTTCCAACTAAACATTTTCCTCTTCAATATTTGAGCATATGGTATAAATGTTTCTAATAACATGATGGAATATTCCTTTCAAAGTAAAATTAAGCTATGAAAGAAAAAAAGAGTCCTGCACTGTTAATTTTATCACATACTTTGGAGCATTCTGCCTTATTTATTTGGATAAACCTCAAGGTAGGTCCAGCTTATGCCTGTTCTTTTTAAAGCAAAGACACCAAACACAAGTAGGATAAACAAAGCTATTATTGGAACTGGAGGAACAGAAAACGTGACCTCTAACAGCCACACCCAAGGATGCACATGTTACGGCTGCAATGAAATCACAAGGCGAAATCCTTACCAGGTACAACTAGCTATTAGATTAATTAGGAACACTTAAAGAGCACTTTTCACCTTCAGAGCTTCTGGTAAACAATATGCCAGATTAAATCCTCACATCCTCCTGAGAAGGAGTTTGACAGGTGGCCTTATCCCATACTGTGTAGAGAAAAGGATCCAATTCATCAGTGACACTAAAGGGAAATGACAGCTATTTGTGTATGCACACGTTGAATGACGCATGCCATCCTAGTTATCCCATTGTAAAGGTACACCAGAAGTCAACTCATTACAAAACAGGGAAATCTAAATTACTGACAGGACTAAAGAGATATGGGAACTCTTATTTAGTGCATCTTCTGCTCCTTCAGGGATCCCATGAGAACTAAGAGAACACATACAGACAATGGGGGAAGGGTAAATATTTTTTATTTAAAAACAAGACAATTAATCAATATGAAACCGTAACATGACAAATGGCAAAAATAAAACCAGGTAAACAATCAAACAAGGGAGAGCTACAAATTCACAGTGGCTTACAACATTTCAACGGATCTAAAAACCAAAAGATCAGGAAGACTTGGGGAAATTAAATAAATATTTGCCTAGTGCCAAAAGGATAACGTATATGGGTGCACCCCTATCTCATGCATTTTAAAGACAAGGATCCAAACCCAAAGTGGATCACTCTGATCACAACCTGTTGCACATTAGATTGTGTGTATGGTGGTGGGAACCCAGAAGAAGGCATCCGTCAGAAGATGACCTCTCTAGGCAGGGAGCCTGATCCTGGGAATGCCATAGTCCAATCTGGCTCCCAAGGGGTGAAGGGCTTTAGAATACCAGCCTTGTGAACTGGGCTGGCAAATGGACCAAGAATCAAGACAGCTTTTTATTAAAAGAACAATCTGATTTGAAAGGTAACACCATGTAGAATGCATTGCTGCAATCTTGCCTTGAAGCTACTAGAACAGGGACAACTGTGGTCAAGTTACCTCCATCTTGGAGCAGCCACAGTTAATGTGCCAGTCTAAGCTGGTGAAAAGCACTCTGAACTAAGGTCAGATGAGGCTTCCATAAAGGTAAAGGACCCCTGGACAGTTAAGTCCAGTCAAAGGTGACTATGGAGTTGTGGCGCTCATCTCGCTTTCAGGCCGAGGGAGCCGGCGTTTGTCCACAGACAGCTTTCCAGGTCATGTGGCCAGCATGACTAAACTGCTTCTGGCACAACAAAACACTGTGATGCAAGCCAGAGTGCATGGAAACGTTTACCTTCCCACCACATTTATCTACTTGCACTGGCGTGTTTCCGAACTGCTAGGTTGGCAGGAGCTGGGACAGAGCAATGGGAGCTCACTCCATCACGGGGATTCAAACCCCTGACCTTCCAATCAGCAAGCCCCAGGGGCTCAGTGGTTTAGATTACAGCGCCACCCATGTCCCTACCACAAACATTGTCGTTATTGAGCTTTAGTTTACTTGCTATGTATCTGACTCTTCTTAGGTGGCTTATTTGCTTTCTGTCCATTAAGGCTGCAATCCTATACCTATATATCTGGACAGAGCAGGCGCACAGATGAAGCTCACCTTAGGCGGCAGAAACAAAAGAGGCAGCACTCTGTCTGCCCGCCCCACAGCTTCTGCCATCACCAGAGAAGCTCTGCTTTGTTGCTGATCTTCCTCTGACCCTTAGGGGCAGAGGGAGGCCAGCATCAAAGCTCTTTGGAATGCCTCACTCTCACCAAGTTTTGGCAAGCGGGGGCATTCCAGGTGCCCTTGAAGAGTTTGCCCCTCCCCACCTGACAGCAAGGCTTTGCAACGGCTTTTATTCTCTGAGGGGAAGGCAGTGCGACATTTTGCATCAAGTGAAAAAATGTCTGGGGCCGCCGCTGTACTTGAGACTATGTCCCATTGAACTCAATGGGGCTTTCTTCTGAGTGGACATGTAAAAGGGCAATACCCAAGGATTAGCAAATGTTTCCAAATGTTGCATCACTCTTTCAGGGGCAGAGCATCCCGTGTTGCTGCTTGAGGCAAAACAGGAAGTACCGCCCCCACTGATTTCAGACAAGGTCACACCAATTCTGGGTGAGATCTCGCCGAAAAGCACACACAACTTTGCCTGAAATTGGTGCCGATGGCAGTGGCACTTCTCTGCCACTGGTGGAGGCAGGACACACATAGAATGGCAATCTAAGGCAGCAGCCTCACCCTGCCTAATGGCTGGGCCATCTCTGACTCTTTCCTTAATCAATATTTCAAGTTACAAGTGTATGCAAAACGTGACTTGCCAGTTCTGGATTGTTCTGGATGCATAGGTTTCACAAGTCAGGAAAGAATGTGAATCATATCGGCCATAAGTCTATCCTCATTAGAGCGTTAGGAATTCCTTTATTTAAATACATGGTATTATATATGAAACAATGCTATATTACTAGTGGGCAGTTAGCAGTGTAGATAATGTGAGATGGGTGGGGTATAAATAATAAATTATTATTATTATTATTATTATTATTATTATCACTATCACTATTATTATCATTATTATTACTATTACTATAAATTTTCACTCATGCTACCTTAAAAGCCTTTTGCACATGTCACTTAAAACCTCCATCTCCATTTGTTTCATGTCTCATGGACACTTTATATACATTTGAGTCACTTTAGAAAAGTAACTTTTAATTCATATTTTAAAGCAAACTGTTATATATTATACATTATAAAGCAATTTTTACTACGAAGAAAGATTACAAAGACCCTGCTATGGGAATATATATACCATGACCACCCATGAGAAATTGTCCCAGAGATATTAAAACAAAATAATGAGAACAATTTTTTTGTACTGTATTTTGTTTCTGTGTGTATTCAATTTTAATTATTATTCAATGGTACTGTCTTCATTTATTTTTGCTTGTATTTCATTGAAGTATATTGAATATTTTCTTAAACTTGGTGTTGTTAGGTACTTGTATCTTCTAATACTTATACAGTGGTATCTCGGGTTAGACACTTCAGGTTACAGACTCCACTAACCCAGAAATACTACCTCGGATTAAGAACTTTGCTTCAGAATGAGAACAGAAATCATGTGGCAATGGTGCAACGGCAGCAGGAGGCCGGAAACTAAAGTATGGTGTAGTGGTTAAGAGCGGTAGTCTCGTAATCTGGTGAACCGGGTTCGCGTCTCCGCTTCTCCACATGCAGCTGCTGGGTGACCTTGGGATAGTCACACTGCTTTGAAGTCTCTCAGCCTCACTCATCTCACAGAGTGTTTGTTGTGGGGGAGGAAGGGAAAGGAGAATGTTAGCGGCTTTGAGACTCCTTCGGGTAGTGATAAAGCGGGATATCAAATCCAAACTACTCTTCTTCTTCTTCTTCTTCTTCTTCTTCTTCTTCTTCTTCTTCTTCTTCTTCTTCTTCTTCTTCTTCTTCTTCTTCTTCGACATCCCCATTTCATGGGGACAGTCCCTGGATTTACAAATCAGTCCCCATACAAAATCCATTGAAGTTGAAAAGTGTCCCCGGATTCATTGAAAAAAATCTGGTAACCTTATTTTATATACATCTAAAAATCTTCACTCCATTGCATACAAGTTTTGCGTCTTTTTAAGTTTTTACAATTAGATGGAGGAAGGGTCAGGCAAGGGGAAAGGGGTGGCAGTGTCTTTAAAATGTTTACTTCAGAGCCTGAAATTATAAAAAGTAATAAAAATAACGCCACCCTATGAACAGTGCCAGAATCTTTCTTAGGGCATATCTCATAAGCTATGGTTCCTTCTTGTGGCCAAACTGAGGTATTGATGTTTCTAACATTCTTTTAATTGCTTACTAGGGCTGCAATTGCATACACACTCATCTGGGCATGAGTCCCATTGAACTCACTTGAACTTACTCCTGAGGCGGCATGCACAGGCTTGTGCTGCAAGGTAAACAGTCCAAGAAAAAAGCTTCCTCTGTTTTGCCTTTCTAAGGCTTTGGGGATCAGAATCAAACTCAAAAGGGGATAAAAATACAAAATGCTCCCTACCACCCCACCAGTGCTATTTCACACATTTTTCCTGCGATAAGAGGGCTGATAAGACCAAAGATCAATCCTCCCTCACCACATTTTTAATTTTTTTAGGGGTTTCATTACAAGATCATTAGGCGTCAGATGTTAGCTAAAGTGAAGAGGTTATGGAACCCTGCATATCCAACTACCTAACCCTGCTACTGTTATGTTGTCACAGCGATGAATACTTAGGAGATATTGGCCCTTCAGTATTATTTTCACAGAAGACTAAACAGTGAATACCACCCCTATATGGTTTTATGCCTCAGGAGTCAGCTAACTCCAGGCTTCGAGAATCTTCTTTTTGGTTTTTGGTTTACTAGAAGCCCAAGACCTATTACCCAGAGCTGGGTGCGAAAAGCATTACAGTTAAAACTGAAGAACACAGTGCCTCTGACCATATTCTGAGCCAAGGAATAAGCTTTCAATACCAGAAATGATCTGAGCCCATAGTTGTTGCATAAGACTCCACTTTTTTATTTCCTTTTTATTTTCAGCAGCCTTATAGAGATGGGAAAAGTCATCTTGCTGTTGCTACTGTTAAATAATTGGAGTCACGACCCCTTGCTTATCTACTGCAAATCACCCACAGATGCTACAGTAGATCCTGATGCATCTTCTGTCCACCTCTGCTTTACAATAAGCACAGTAACCTTTAACATAATGTCATACCAGAAATTCAAATATATTTTATTTTGTGTTTCTCTGAATCTAGGTTCTTAAATGGTTCTGTTTATATAGGAAGATTAAGAACGTGTTGATTCCTTTTGCATATGAAAAGTAATCTAAAAGCTTGAAAAAAATTAATCGTGGGTTGTATTCAGTGGTGGCTCTGTGCCTACCAGAGAGTGATCCAAGAAAGTGCATCTGCTTTCCTAAAGCAAGGCACCCAGTTCCACGGGGACTGTGGAAAGCTATTTCTGGGGCTTGGGAAGTACAAAGTGCTATAGAAAATGGGTTTTTAAAGGGTGTCCCCCCCACTTAATGAGCAGAACTGCTTTCCAGCACACAGCCGCAATTCCACAAGAAATGCAGTTCATTCAAATTTTAGTACATCATATGATAAAATGGGAGTTACTGCACAAAGTGGCAAAGATGAAAATTACCGTAACCTAAAGCAAGAGATGCAATTGGTAAAGTCTCTCTGCCTTCAACCAGGAAATATATTTTATTCATTCTTTTTACTGGCGATCCTGGGGAAGGAAGGAAGTAGGAGCGTGCTGGCGAAACATGCAGAAAAGAATGCAGAAGTTATGCAAGATGAACGTGATAACCTCATGAAGTGGAACAGCAGAAAGGGAATTCAGTTCAAAAATCCCTTATAAAGGGTGACATCCAATGACAGCTATCCATCAGCACAATGGGCATTTGCTGATGCAAAGGGATTGTGTTTTCTTGCTTCTCCTCACTCTAGTCCCTCAACACACCACACACACACACATACACACAAGCGGCAGTGGATTGGTTGAGGGGACATAGGGTGGAAAAGCAGGTGGATATACATTATATGAGAGGCAGTCTGCACTAAATAGGATGTCACCCAATATCTATCTAGGGACCAATTACAAAAAAAAATGTTATCAAGCAGGAACTAAGCAGCTAGAAAGAAGCTGCTTAGTTCAAACAAGCTATGTTGATCAGAAAAGCTGAAATCTGTGACCTGAGTCAGCTATTTTAAAAAGTCAAAATATATTTATTCAACTTAAGTTATGTCAGTAGCCATGCCTTCCCCACAATGAGGCACAAAGACTTGAAACACACTATATGTTAATGAGAAGGATTACCAAGAACAAAAATTTCAGCCTTTGCATGTTGTTACTGGCAGCTGTTACGGTCCAGGGACCACAGGACTGGCACTGGCACAACTGGAAGGAAAAATGTGCCTTCTGGAGAGTTCTTAAGAAACCACCTACTTTGCCAACCAATACCAAACTCCTTCTGCAGCTACAGTGGAGCATGTGGTGTGCTGAAGGCCATGTTTGTTCCGTCCCCCTATGATGCCAAAAACGGTCCACGCGTCAGCACCGATCGCACACCCATGATGAATTGCCTGTATACATGTGCTGATAGTGAGGCTCAATGGGCATGGTTAATGCACCAATCCTCTGCAGCAAACAGAGGGACTGCTACCTGCCTGCCTGCCTCCTTGCCTACTGGGCCTCTGCAGGCAAACTAACACAGAAAAATGTTCCCCCAAATAGAACGTTTGAAGAACAGTGCACTGGATAATGTCCACAGGTAGATTGATAATCCCCCTATAATCTCTAGAGTTACAAACCACATCCTGAGGATACCTGTCAAGACAACTCCATATCAATTTTAATGCATTTGGTATCTTAGGCCAGCAGGGGCTACCACCACTAACACACACCCTGCAATCTGGCCCCCTGAGTTGCCAATGATTTTGGTGGCAGTGAAAAAAAAAGAAAAATGGAAGGAGGTGGATCTCAGTGCCTTGCTGGAGGTGCAAATTGCCCCTCCCCTGGTCGTCAGATCAATCATTTGATGAGCAGAAGGGGGAGATAAGCCACTCCTCTGTCGATCTGCACAGAACAGCTGAGGAGGTGGCCATCGGCCTGTATGCGTGCCTGTCTACATGTTTGTATGCTAGAGTGTACATGCACAAATTGCACTAACTGCTGGCAAGTGGCCTCTGAAGGGCTGGCCAAGGGCAAATGAGGCCCTCAGGTCAGAAATGTTTAGGCACCCCTATTCTTAGGCAGTGATCTTTATCAATGGAGCTTACTTACAAGTACATTGTGTTTTAAATAGGGATATTAATCTCCAGAACAACCTACCCAACATGCACTGTTGTTATCAGTGAAAGTGCAAACACCACACCCAGTCTCTTATGTAACCGGCTGTTGTAAATGCAAACACCAAAGATATGTAAACCCCACAAAGTTCCTTTGTAGATGCAGATGTACTTTGAGCAACCAACTACCGGTAAGATGCATAGATGCTCACCTGTAATTACCCAATTTTAGGGATAGCTAGATGACCTCATGGCTCCCTATCTCAATGTACATGGATGGCAATAAAACAAATTAATCTGAGACCAAACAGTTTTGTACGAAGACCTTTAAAAAGAGATTCTCTGTTTAAACATGAACCAGCAAAATTTAAAGGCATTTCTACGTATGAATTCAATATGTCCAGTATGTGGGTAGTGACCTAGATAAAACAAAAATACCAATGGAAGAATTTAACACACCTAAAAATCATCATGACCTAAGAAAACATGTGAATGCTTCAAATTCCAAATATTTCTCAAGATGATACTTAGTTTTGTTCCTTAGACTCTCAGCTTAAATACACACACCCAACATAAAATAGGTTGCTATAGGAATCACTTATTCAACAGTGACTCACCAAGACAATTCCCTGAGCATTTACACAATTCAGAGATATTAGAGTGACGTTTTCAGTGACACAGAAGAACTACTGAGGCAAAAGAGAAATGTAAATACAACTTACCCACTAAAAAGGGATTTCCTATTCTAAATACTTGCTTTTGTGCCAACATGTTCGTTCCACTGAAATCATTACACTCACTGCAGGCAGCTATGTAGCAAGCTGGACACTAAGCTAGTATTTTTTTTTCAGGAAAAGCCAAAGGGTACACAGTCTTCAAAGGATGGAAGCCTCATAGCAAAGATCCTGTCAAGGTACTGTATTTGACAGAAAGCAGGCAGATGTGCATGGCTCATTCAAGGCTACAAGTGATGGGTGTTTGGAATTTTCCACACGGGTTCATAAATAGTTAGGAGGCTCATGTAGACCAAAGAACTGTGAATCTTCTGTGTAATGCCTTTGAGCTTTGCCAGCCAGATGTTTTGGATTTACAACTACCATCAGTCCCAGCCAGATGTTTTGGAGTTGTAATCCATAACATCTGGAGAGCACCAGATAGGTGAAGGCTGCTCTATAGTTTTCAGAGGAAGTTAAGGGCTACTCAAATCATCAGTATTAAGTTTCACATTTGAACGTAACTATTTCCTCCATAGGAAGTAGCAAGGAGAAGTGAAACCTGTTAGTTAAACAAACAGAACCAAAGGGAATTTCCTATTGGATTTTTATTATTTTCCCACACTTCGCTATATTTATATTTTTATGTAGAACAGTCTTCCTCAGGAGGTGGTGGACTCTCCTTCCTTGGAGGTTTTTAACTGAGATTCCTGCATTGCAGGGGGTTGGATTACATGAGAAACTTGGGGTCCCTTCCAGTTCTATGATTTATATCACCTTTCCTTCAAGGAGCTCAAGGTGGCATGCATAGTTTTCATCCTTCCCATTTTATCCTCACAACAACCCTATGAGGTAGGCTTGGCTGAAAGTAAGTAACTGGCCAAAGGTCACCCAATGAGCTTTTGTGGCTGAGTAGGAATTTGATCCCTGATCTTCCAGGTCCTAGCCCAACACTAACCTGGCTCTTTCCATGACCCCTCCTGCTTCTCAGTATTATCAAGAACACACTAGATCCGGAATTACGTAACTAGTTTCTGTCTTAGGTGATAAATTTCATGACAGGTTGATTGTTACAAGGCAAAAAGGCTGCACTAGGAAGAGTTGACACAGAATGGGAGATTGCATAACATAAAGGATTAAAGTTGAGAAATTTAGAAAAAAATGAACTTCTCATCTGAGGAGAAAGAGAAGAAGGTAGACAACCTGATGCAGTGTGCGTCATTTTTTAGAAGGATTCCCTGATCAAACCAGGAAGAAACTCGCTGCGTGCAGCACAAGTGGGAACACATTTCGGTTGCTGTAGCAACCACCAATACATATTGAGCAACTGAGGCAAGTCTGTTCTATGGCAAGCATTAAACACTCTCTACAGCACGGCCAAAAGTTACAAAACATAAGAAGCTGCCTGATACCATGTCAAACCATTGGTCCATCCATTATTTCTACAATGACTGGCAGCAGTTGTTCTGCAGAATGTCAAACGGGGTTTCCCTCCCAGCCTTACCAGGATATGCCAAGGATTGAAGTTGGGGCCTTCTGCATGCAAAGCAAGTGTTCTGTCCCTGAACTACATTGCCCTAAACAATGTTTTCAGTCTTCAGATCGGTATTAGAAACTCAGGTATATAAGTTAATCACTAAAGGTCACCTAAAGTAAGCCTAGACACTACCCCCCCCCCGTTGGAGTTTATTCTTAGTCTTATTAATTTCATTTCCATACCAGTTTATATTTTAAAGAAAACATCTCAAAGTGGTTTACAACTCATTAAAACATCAAATAAAACAATCTAGAATAAAAGAAATTCAAGCTTCAAGGGAAATATTTCAGAAATACTTCTCTAAGTGACATTTTGCTTTCCCCATATTTATTTCCCTACTTAATTCATATAGCTGCCCCATAGCAGAGGTACTCTAGCCAGTGTGGTGTAGTGGTTAGAGTGCTGGACTATGACCTAGAAGATCAGGGTCCAACTGGCAAGTTTCCAATTGCAACTATGTGGAGATCTGTGAATGTCAGGTTGGTGACAAACATCTCCATCTGGCTGGCCTCTCCAGCTTTCCAGTACTTCTGGGTCGCTGCGAGACGCAACCTGAAAAAACGTAACATGAAGCAAACGTAACATGAGGTATGACTGTACTCCTTGGAGAAAAATGTGGGATATGAATGCAATAAATAAGCTCTTCTGCTTACCTGCTTAAGAAAGCTGGAGAGGCCAGCCAGATGGAGATGTTAGTCACCAACCTGACATTCACAGATCTCCACATAGTCGCAATTGGAAACTTGCCAGTTGCAAAACGTGCCTGGCTAATTTCGAACACTGCTTCAAATGGGAACATACACTAGGAACACTAGGAACAGGACATTGATTGTGGTGTGGCTCGATCTAGGAGCTTCCAACAAGGCCTCCAGAACTACCCTCTTACTGCAAAGACACCCATCCTATTTCTAACTTGCCCTGTTAGAAACACACGCAAAGGTCTGCAGCTTTCTCCCCAGCCATCCCCTCCAAATGCATTTTCCTCCCAGCTGGGTGCAGTTCTGGTATTAGAGCCTAAGTGTAGGGGGAAATGAGTTTGGGCAACAGACTATGGGAACCCTCTCACTCACTTGCCTATTTGTTGTTTAGTCGTGTCCGACTCTTTGTGACCCCATTCATGGATCAATGCCTTGTCGTGGCGAAGGAGCTTGAATAACTCAGAGAAGCTATGAGCTATGCCATGCAGGGCCACCCAAGATGGACAGGTCATAGTGGAGAGTTTTGACTAAACGTGATCCACCTGGAGAAGGAACTGGCAAGCCACTCCAGTATCCCTGCCAAGAAAACTCCATGGACAAAGACAACAGGCACTTGCCTATTACAGTTTAAGAATGAGTCCCTGGATTCCTCCTGCTTGCCTTATACTTTATTTTAGTAGACCTGCATTAGCCACTATTATGTCTAGTTTGAGCCTCATGTGACCTAGAAAATAAGCTTGACATAAGTTGATTATGCATTTCACCCACTTTCTCCTGAGTGTAGGCCAAGCAGCAGAATTGGGAGTGGGCGGGCACTGAAGAGTGAACTGTTCCACTTCACACATTCTGAATGCTCCCCTACCTAAAGCAAAAAACCGCCAAGCAAGCTGAAAAGTAGCACAGTAAGAAGAAACCCTCCCCTGATGAATTTTCCCTTTAAGCAGAAAATTTGCTTGTGTGGGGAAGCATTCGTTTCTTCAGCCTTCAGCCTGCATCTACAAATAGTGCAAACACTTCACAAAAGAATAGTTGTTCAAAAAACATGACTCAAAATGTGCTTTATGACCTACAATTGCCTACCATCTACATACGTGTTACAGAAATATTTGAGTTGCCGGAAGACACCTTTACATTACGCATCCAATTTTCCTAAATTTCAAAATACAATAGGGATGAGTGTGCAATTAATCTGAACATTTCCTCCCGTCCCTCATTTACCCTTTACTTCTGGAGGGTTTTCTCCCTGCCCACTTTTGCATTGTAAGGCAAAATTATTGAAACCTCTAATGCAACATGGCAACTGCTGACATGAGACAACCCTAAATAGAAGATTAGGCAGCTGAGGTGCAATAGGTTTGGGTGGAAACCACAGCAGAAATGCAGCTCCCACAACAGATAGCCCTGGTGGAACTCCCCCAATATACTTTGTCAGCAAAGTTTCAGCCTGAATGGTTGAAAAGGGTTGTAGCAGGGACTTGCGCGACCCAGAGGTGGGGCTCATCCTAACACTGTTTCCTGTACGTCAGTGGCGCTACTTTACACCAGCCCTAGACTTGGTGCTGAGGCAGGGTTGGGGAATCTTTTTCAGCCCAAGGGCCAGATTTCCTCACAACCAAGCTTCCGGGGGCCACATAGCAGTGATGGGCAGGGCCAGAAGAAAAAGTGTGCGGAGCCACACACAATTCGGATGTTTCTACACACACACCTCTCCATACAAGCAAGCAAGAGCTATCAGCATGGTTCAAGGACACATTCCAGCCAGGCAAACAGAGCTCAAGGAATGGGTGGAGCAGAATCAGTGAAGAGCATGGCATGCAAGAGCGGGTGACGTGAGGAAAGCCCAGACAGAGAAACCTGGAAGACTGCATTTGCCCACCAGGTTTGAGGTCTCCCCCCTCCCCCCAGCAGGTAACACATTTTGGTTCCACATACAAACAGTTCCCACCCATCACAGTTTTCTTCCTTCTCAGCATCACTTCATAATATTCCCTTCTGCTACAGTTGTGTGCCACTTATTAAATAAAGGCAAGCTCTCTGTGTTACAATACAAGGCCTGAAATTGCCTGATGTCTTGAAATTGCCAAACACACACCCACACACTATTTTCCTGTGCTGCATTTTTGTTCAGATCCCTCAGTGTCAGGCTCCCATGGGAATTATTCAGAATTGTTTGCTTAACAAGTCATGTCTCAGCTCTAGAACTGGTTTTAAATGCCTCCAATATCAGCCCTGAAACATGTAAAATGAGAATATAGGATCACATGCCTCTGATACACATCTCAAGGTGGCCTTTTGTTCAGGAGGTTTGCTTCGTGCGTATTTTGTATTTCCCCCAGGTCTTTTAGTCTGTTTTAATCTCAGCGAAGAGTGTTTTTAAATTGTGTTACATGCACAACATGCCGTAACATCAGTCCTTCATTCTCTTTCCTCTTTCTGGGCGCACCGCCCCCCCCCAACCGAGGAACAATTCTAAACTCAGAGCAAGGAAGACAGGAAGAGGAGGAAGTGTTGCTCCAGAAAGCCTCCCTAACGCTTAGGAAAAATACAAATGGGATCCCTGGCATTTCCCACCATATCCTTACAACAACAGAAACAGGGGTGGAATGGAAAGCCCCTGCGTTCCTCCTGGGAGACTACAATGGTTCAGCTTTTGGATAACTGCAGGTAACAAGGGGAAGGAAAGGGCGCAAAGGTCAGGCTGACAGTGAAGCCCACCAATGCTGCCTTGCAGGCACTTAATCTAGTAGTACCTCTTTTCCTCACTTGCCCAGTGGCAGTGTCTCATTGGCTGGTTACTGAAGACAAACTAATTACATGCCAGTTAGCTCAGCTGGTTAGAGCATGGTGTTAATAATGCCAAGTTCACGGATTTGATCCCCACATGGGTGCATATTCCTGCATTACAGGGGGGTTGGACTAGATGATCCAATGGGTCCCTTCCAACTCTATGAGTCTATAATTCTATGATTCACATTTACATCACAGCAGCCTGTGCGATAGCTTGTTGGGTACTCTGGGGCCTGAACGCAGAAGCCCAAGGGCAGAGATCTACTGCAGATCTTGTATGCTTAGATCTCAAGGTTGTCACCAGGTGCAAGTGGGGATCAGTCAGGCCATCTGCCTTTGCTCAGATGGTGGAGCAGTCCCTTCTGCTTGTCGCAATTCAGCCACCAGCTTCCAGTTTGCCCAGCTCAAGCCACTGAACTCAGGGACCCCAAGCTAGAGAACATACCCTCCAGGGGTGGAAATCAGGTACGGCTGCCCACAAACTCAGCCTGGCCCTGCGGGAGTAGCTTAAGTTTTGACACTGACCTTTCAGAGTTCTCAGAATTATTTGTTTAGCAAAACAAAAACACACAGTATCTGATTAACAGAGATGACTCCTGGATAATACCACACTTCCTTTAGCTTGGACATGTAAGAGAACAGTGTGTACACTTTCTGTTTTACCTCATAACATGCTGAATGTGCTCCCATTCCAAGCTGGGAATTCCATCAATGTGTCTGATAGCATTGTTTCTTTTGGTCCTCCAAACACATCTAGAATCTCCTTCCAATTATTCTACTCATCAACTCCTACATGCGATAAGAATGTGGGGTGGGGATCTCCTCCCCTTATCCTCGTTCTGATTGGAGTTTTTCAGGTGGAAATTAAAGGCCTGTGAGAGATTACTTTCGTTTATCTTAAAAAGTGACATATCTGGAGACCTAACAGGATGTTGTGCTAGATTACCACAATGATTTTGCAGCTTCTGCAGAAGACACCAGGGATTTTCTTTTCTAGTCATAACAGTACATAGCTTCCTTTTTGCTGCGCTGCATTCCTCTTCAGTTACATATGCCTGATAAAATTATCATTTTTTGCCACGATTATCATCAACCCCAAATGTTGACTACCTGTACATGTTGTGTTGGGGGGGGGGAGTGCACACAGAAGTTAATCTTGGAATGTAGCCCCTTTGCCATGTGATTCGCTTCTTACATTGTGTATTCATATAGTCCGGAATAGAGGTGTATCTAGGCTCCTTTGCACCCTCGGCAGAGGATCCTGCACACCTTGCCAGAGCAGCAGAACAGTGGCCCAGGGAGCACATGCCCAATTTAGAAAGAGTGGAAAAGGCGTGATTTTTGCACATACACCTGGGTTTGTGCCCTTGGCAGGTGCCAGCCTAACCAACCCCAAGGAATGTCTCTAGTCCTGATGCCCAAGGATCCAACTGCCAAAATGGAACAAAGGTGGGGGAACCACGCTGGCAGGGTATTTTTTGCACACGGGCATGTATGCAACCAATCTTCTTTTTTGGCTATCACTCGCAGCCAAGTAAGATTGCCTTCCATAAACACAGTGTTTGGGTTTGGGATGGGTTTTTGGAAGGCACCTGTGCGTGAATTTGTTTTATGTGTGTAGATCAGTGCACACTGACCAACGCACAGTCTCTGCAGTAAGGCTCTATTCCAATGGCATGAGTAATCATGATGACCAGTAGATTCTTATGTGCTGCAGCCTTCATAGCCATTGTAATATACTGCTTGTTATCTTCCGCCTGTTCTGCTGTTGAGGACTTTTTGGATCATTCTTTGTCTAGCTCCTCCCCTTTGACCTTACCGCCTTGGGTGACCCTGCTGGGAATACGAGTCTCCTGACGGCCTCGCTCACAAGGGTCACAGGAACATGCAAGCCCATGCAACACAATAAGATGATGATTCAGCAAGTGAGTATGCAACCAATGACACAAACTGGCACATGTCTTGGATTTGCATTGACATACTGCATGTTTCTATACTGGCTCACCATTGCTCCTCATATAAACTCTGAGCTTCTTCTCCCTACACCAGGGTTGAGCTGCAAGTTATCAGAAACTGTACTGAGTTCTCACTGCACCTTCTGCAACAGTACATGACAACAAGTAAATCCCTGCTTCCACCAGCCAATAACATAATAGTGACTTAGCCATAGATACGAAAACACCAGGAAAGATACATTACAGGGTTAGGGAGAGTAATAGGAAGACCTTAGCATGGGCTGCCATTACGCCATGTTTTTGATAAGGCTTTTGTGCACCACCACAGCCTCAGTTAATACTCTGCCAGATGTAAAAGCTGTAAAATTTCTGTCAAAAGCTGGTAAGAAATCACCCTGTCAGACAACCACAAGCTGAACAAGCAATTCCCATGGCGATGGATGTTTTAGTCCAAAGACTGCATGGAGCTAGAGGGACAGCATCCATTATGCAAAAAAGTGGCAACAAGAACTCTAGACACTCATGATTTTAAAAAGGTACCTCACCTCTGAGGTGCTTCTTTTTTTGCGCCCAATCACTAACTAAACTGATGTCATGAAGAGACCTTGAAGTCCTCCCATCCCAGTGGCTGCTTCTCATGACAAATTTCACACTAAACTTTGATTGTATGCATGGGGATACCTGTTGGAAGTGGCAATGATCAGCACAGTGCGCAAGTGGGCTGTGCCTATCTGGAAACACCTCTCCAACTCTTGTCTTGCAGTCAATTCATTCTTCTCCTACAGGTCCTCATCCCTGGCATCCCTTTAACATTTTTCTGAACATTCTACTTAGAATGGGGGTCCTCTATAAAGAATGGCGTAAGCATTCTGTGCATGGATTCTAACATGCTGACCATGTCCAAGTTATCATATTTCAGCATAATAAGAGGGTATGAAAGAGCCTTATGGCAGCAAATGCAGCCCCTTTCCCTGCTTCCTACACACTAGGAAGGTAACAAACAAATCTTCACTTAACCAGAGTTTCTTGGTTAAGACAAAATGAGAAACTATGGTCGATGGCTCCAGGAAAAGCCAGAACGTTAAACCATGATTTGAAGCGGTAAAATAGCTATTACACACACACACAGTTATTTAAGATATAGAATGGTACTTACAGTTTGAGATGGAGTGGCTTTGTTGTAAACTCTGCTAACATTGAGTCCATCAATCACAATATCAAAAGGGGGACATTGATTCACAAATGTCTGAAATTCTTCAAGTTCCTTAAAAAAAAAGAAAGAGAGAGGGTAAAAAGTTGAAAGAAAAGCAACAATGAAACATTGTTTCATTATACCCTGCTATTTTTGTTTTTTTCAACCAGGTTTTATATATATTCAATGAAAGAAAATAAATTGGTAACGGGCACAGAATTCAGCAACCAAGCTTTCTTTTATTGTTCTTTTTACTGTAGAGAAGTTTCTAGTCCTTATGTTTGCAATGATAAGCTTCAATGTATATGGGCAATATCTTATGAAGATTAAGAAGTCAGAAGTTGAAAACTTCTACAACCTGCATATTTATTTGCCACTCATCTAAGTCCATATAAAAAAACTGAAAATTAATGTACAGTGGTACCTCGGTTTATGAACACAATTGGTTCCAGAAGTCTGTTCATAAACTGAAGCGAACTTTCCCATTGAAAGTAATGGAAAGTGAATTAATCCGTTCCAGACGGGTCCGTGGAGTACTCAACCTGAAGCGTACTTAACCCGAAGCATGGGTGTGTGACAAATTGAAGCACTTTTGAAATGTTTATTTCTGTCCGGCTGGCAAAGAGTTAACCCACCTTCAGCCTGACTGGCATAGAACTCTGATGGGGGCGGGACTGTGCCCGGTTTTAAAAAAGGAGGGAGAGTCGGTTTGGTCAGTTAGGAGGGAGAGGGAGGAAGGTGTGGTGTGGTGTTATGTGGTGGCTTGTATGAAGACAGTTAAGAGGCTAGGACAACTTAAAGTTAAATGTTTGACTGAGTTTATTTTGTACAACTGGAACAAAGCTAATTAATAAATGACACGTTAAAGAATCACTTATGTTTTTAACACAATAAAACTTCATCTCTGTTTTTGCCAACAAGAGGTCCGTTTGTATTTTTCCAGCGAGGTACCAGGACTCACAGCCGTGGTGACTCAAGAGAGGGCCAAACTCACCTCAGGCAGGGAGGTGGTGGTTTGTGTCCTGAAGTTACACGGAGGAGGCTTAGAAGGGTAACCTGAGGTGCCAAGAAGTTGCCAGAGTGCCTAGGGCAAACTTCTACAGTGGGGGAATCCAACTGAGGGAGACCCTTTACAGGAGGCAAGAGGTTATTCCTGGGGGACAGCCTAGAGTTTCTTAAGGTACCAGGTCACGCAAGCTGGAAGGCTCTCCTTACTAAGAAACCCATCAGTAAAAGGGGTTGATTTTTGAGGCGGCAGGAGCAGAGGGTGGGTGTTTTCCCCTCTGGATTCCTGTGTCGCAGTGATAGTAGGAGAGAGTGGGACACGGGTCGTCACATTTTTGGTGGCAGCGTCGTGATCGAAATTCAAAGCACACGCGCCTAGTTTGGTTTGAGTCTGTCAGGATTTTCCTGTGAGGAAAATGACTCACGTAAGAAAACCCAGAGAGGCAAAAGGAGATGAAAGAACGGAAGGGGCTGAGGGAAGCCCAGGTTCTGAGGTAGAACTGATGAAACTACGAATTGAGATGGCCCGAATTGAAGCTGAGAGGGAAAAGATAGCAGCTGAAAGTGAGAGGGAAAAAGCCAGAATTGAAAGTGAGAGAGAAAAAGCCAGAATTGAAGCTGAGAGGGAAAAGATAGCAGCTGAAAGTGAGAGGGAAAAAGCCAGAATTGAAAGTGAGAGAGAAAAAGCCAGAATTGAAGCTGAGAGGGAAAAGATAGCATCTGAAAGTGAGAGGGAAAAAGCTAGAATTGAAGCTGAGGAGAGAATGCAGTCCGAGAGGTTAAGGGTTCAATTAGAACAGGACAGAATGAAGCTTGAGGAGATACGTTTGAGATCAGAATTAACTCGGAGTCCAGTTAACAATGATAGTATCGCAATTAATTTAAAAAGGTTCCCCAAATTTGGAAAAGACGATAATGTCGAATCGTTTCTATTTACCTTTGAACGCGTTTGTGTGGAATTTCAAATACCTGAGGAGAACTGGATGCTTTATTTAAGACCTCAAATTTGTGGGATACTAAGTGAAATTTATGCTGACCTGAGGGAAGAAGAGCTGTCAAGTTACCAAGTATTTAAGCAAAGGGTCAGGGTTCGATGTGGACTCACGGCTGAACAAAGCATAAAGGCTTTTCGTGAGGCAAAAAAGGAACATAAAGAGACTTATGCCCAACTAGCTAGCCGCTTAGATAAATTACTTGACAGATGGATTCAAGGGAGTGGAGTGAAGGACTTTGATGAGTTAAAACAATTAATTTGTTTAGAACAATTTTTTAAGCAAATCCCTAGCAATTTACGTTGGTTCTTGAGGGATAAAAAACTGAAAACTGTGGCACGGGTTGCTGAGGTCTTAGACGAACTACAAGGAGATTTCAATGAAATAGCATTCCCAAAACACTCACAGAAGGGTAATCCATGGAGAAACAGAGAAAATAAAGACAGGCAAGAAAATTTTCCTGTCAGGGAATCAGTTTCTGACAAGACAGGTTCTAAGAAAATCACTTGTTTTTTCTGTAATCGTGAGGGCCATGTACGTGCCAGGTGCCCCCTGCTGGTTAAGTCGCAAACTACACCTTCTGCAGCTAAACAAGTAAAACTGGTAATGCAGTCTCAGGAAAATAGCTCGCCTCAGACAGAAGACTCAGAGAAATCAGACAGTCCAGCTGAGACTACTTCTAAGGTCTTACAGGTCTGGAGGGCTGAGCAGGAGTGCAACCAAGATTACATGGAGCCAATTGAATTAAATGGTCAGTCTTTTTTAGGTTTGAGGGACACAGGAGCAGAAGTCTCACTTGTCAAATCACAATTTGTTCCAAAGGAGCAGTACCTCAAGGGTCAGTCCTATAGTTTAAAAGGCATATGGGGCCCACATTTTGAAGTACCATTAGCTGAAGTTGATATTACCTACAAAGGATTTTGTGGCAAATGGAGAGTAGGAATCCTAAATGAATTGGAGGTACCCTTTTTAATAGGGAATGACCTAGCTAGTCAGAAGCACCGTATTCAAGTGATAACTAGGTCACAGTCTCAAGTCACTGAGAGTAATCCTCCTGCAGTTATAGAGTCACCCATAGAGCCTGGTGAGGATGAAGGGCTGATTAGCGTGCCAGTGGTCCAGGAGCACGGTGCCCAATTCTTGAGTGATCAAAAAGAGGATGAAACTATAAAAGAGCTGTGGGGTAAAGCACAAAGTCCTACTGCAGAAGTAACTGTGGAGAACCCCTGCTTATTTACCACCATTGAGGGAAGACTGTATAGAATTTCTAGGAGGAGGAAAACTGCTGCTGTTTGGGAAAGGAAGAAACAGTTAGTGTTGCCAAGAGCTTACCGGTTGCAAGTGCTACAAATGGCACACGACGCACCCTCAGCAGCGCATCTAGGCATTAGAAAGACTAGTGATAGAATCCAAGCAAGATTTTACTGGCCTGGGATGGGCAAAGACATCAAAGAGTATTGCAAGTCCTGTGTGATCTGCCAAAAAGCAGGCAAAAGAGCGGACAAAACGCGAGGCTTGTTACAGTCTATTCCTGTAATTACTGAGCCCTTTTCCAGAGTAGGAGTGGACATCCTCGGGCCTATCTCCAGAGTTACAAAAAGTGGGAATAAATTTATTTTATGCCTCGTGGATTATGCTACGCGCTATCCAGGAGCAATACCTCTGAAGGACATTGACTCAAAGACTGTAGCAAAAGCCCTCATGTCGGTGTTCTTAAGGCTTGGATTCCCCAAAGAAATTATAACAGATTTAGGGACATTCTTCACGTCCAAGACCATGGAAGAGCTTTTAACTCTTTGTGGGGTTAAGCATGTTAAAACTACGGCTTATCATCCGCAGTCGAATGGCTTGACGGAGAAATTTAATTCGACCCTGAGCCGGATGCTAAAAACCTATTCCATCAATCATCCTAACGACTGGGATGAGAGGCTGCAACACTTCCTATTTGGTTATCGCGAAGTGCCGCAGGAGAGCACAGGGTTCAGTCCTTTTGAACTCCTATTTGGACGACAGCCACGAGGACCCCTAGACTTGATGAAAGCAGCGTGGTCAGGGGAGGAGCAGATCGACAGCCCTGATGTTGTGACGTATCTACAGGAGCTGCAGAGCGACCTTCAAGAGCTACGGGAGCAAGCTGCTCACAACTTGCAGCAGGCACAGCGTCGACAGAAGCAGTGGTATGATGCACACGCAAGAGACAGATCTTTCCAGCCCGGTGACAGTGTGCTCGTGTTAAGAACAAGACTTCGAAAGAAGTTGGAGATGTCGTGGGACGGTCCCTTCAAAGTGGTCGAGAGGATATCAGCGGTGAACTATTTAGTAGAGTTAGATGGGGAAGGGGACCGATGTAAAAACTTTCATGTAAATTTACTTAAGCCTTATTTTGACAGAAATAAGTTGGTGTTACAAGTAAAGGGGAAGGTGACCCAAGGGATTCATTTAACTGGGTGGGGAGAGCTGAGTAAGGGCACAACTCTAGCAGAGGTGTCATTCGATGAAAGTCTGACCCCAGAGCAAAAGGAGCAGTTAAAATTAGTCCTTGCTCAGTTTGCTCAGATCTTCTCAAACATCCCAGGGAGGACCAGCCTAGCAACTTATAAAATAGACACAGGGTAAGCACATAAGTGGGAAGGAAAACATCATAGCGGACGCTTTGTCTAGGTATATTTTTGAGAGGTATAGAATGGTGCAAAGTATTATATGAAACGGTGGTAACCCTAGCAAAACATTTGTGCTTAGGCGTTATAATCTAACACATGTCAAACATGGTTTATTTGTGTACAAGTTTATGAGATGTTAATTTAGTTGACTTTGTAATATGAGTGTTATAGAATGCATTGAAGGATTTATAACCCCAAGCCCATTGCTTTGGCATTGCTCTAGTTAGTTAAGAGCAAGCCGACGCAATGTCTTTGTGGTGGGGGAGATATGTGACAAATTGAAGCACTTTTGAAATGTTTATTTCTGTCCGGCTGGCAAAGAGTTAACCCACCTTCAGCCTGACTGGCATAGAACTCTGATGGGGGCGGGACTGTGCCCGGTTTTAAAAAAGGAGGGAGAGTCGGTTTGGTCAGTTAGGAGGGAGAGGGAGGAAGGTGTGGTGTGGTGTTATGTGGTGGCTTGTATGAAGACAGTTAAGAGGCTAGGACAACTTAAAGTTAAATGTTTGACTGAGTTTATTTTGTACAACTGGAACAAAGCTAATTAATAAATGACACGTTAAAGAATCACTTATGTTTTTAACACAATAAAACTTCATCTCTGTTTTTGCCAACAAGAGGTCCGTTTGTATTTTTCCAGCGAGGTACCAGGACTCACAGCCGTGGTGACTCAAGAGAGGGCCAAACTCACCTCAGGCAGGGAGGTGGTGGTTTGTGTCCTGAAGTTACACGGAGGAGGCTTAGAAGGGTAACCTGAGGTGCCAAGAAGTTGCCAGAGTGCCTAGGGCAAACTTCTACAGTGGGGGAATCCAACTGAGGGAGACCCTTTACAGGAGGCAAGAGGTTATTCCTGGGGGACAGCCTAGAGTTTCTTAAGGTACCAGGTCACGCAAGCTGGAAGGCTCTCCTTACTAAGAAACCCATCAGTAAAAGGGGTTGATTTTTGAGGCGGCATTGTAATTGGTTCCGGAAGTCTGTTCATAAACTGAAGCGTTCATAAAGTGAAGCGAACTTTCCCATTGAAAGTAGTGGAAAGTGAATTAATCTGTTCCAGATGGGTCCGCGGTGTTCGTAAACCGAAAATTCATAAACCGAGGTGTTCATAAACAGAGGTTTCACTGTATGCTAATTTGCATATAAGTTTCAGAAATCCACTTTTCTTGGCACAATACAAGGATACCCGAGCACAGAATTGATTTTTTAAATTATTATTACTGAGTACACATTAGCCCCGACTCTAAACAGTTGACAGGAACATATCCTGGAAATTTTATTTTTTACACCTGCAGTAGCTACACACAGCATATTTGTTCTCTTTAGGCCTAAACATAAGGTTTATGAACTAATTTCTGCCATATTTAGGATGGAGGTGCCCATCAAGGCTACCAAATCATTTTTAGAACTCCATGAACTGGTACAGACATATCTGAAAAACTACTCTGAGTGATGTCACCAATCCATTTTGAGTTGAGTTATCCATGTGTGCTGCTTTAATCCATTACATCCAGAGTTTGCAGAAATGAAACTGGGAAACTGTGGTTTTCCCAACCCCTCTCAATTCCTGGTAATCTGAGTAAAACCTCTCTCATAGCAAGTAGCAGCTGCCTCTCAGCGAGCAACCAAGAAACAACAACTTCCTCTGCCAGCTCTTTTTGCAGTCGCTGCAGAAGAAAGCACAATCCAAAATGAAAGCATAGAAAAGGAACCTCACACCGGGCCCATGGGCAGGAAGGTCTGGAGGCTGTGGAAATACAATTTGGGCTAGGTGAACTGCAGGACAGGGAACCAGTAACGTCAGAGGCCTGAACTTCATAGAGGAGTCTGAAGGAATTATCCAAACCTTTTGCTGTGCATAAATTATTTTAGTGAGCAAAAAAGTACCAATGGTGCTCAACATGTGGTTAACAAGATGATCAAGCTATGCTGCACACCTAGGACAGAAAACCCCGAGCTCTTTTGGCCTCTCATTCAATTACCTGAAATTACGTGCATGATTTCGAAGGGGAAAGTTCACCAGTGTGCAAAGAATCAAAGAACACAAAATAAGCCCAAATGGACAGAGTGGGGGTAACAATACAATCCTATACATGTCTCCTCAGAAGTAAACCCCACTGAATTCACTGGCACCGACTCCCAGGTACAGTAAGTGCATCTAAATTGCAGCCTACAGTTCCACTTTCAATCAGGTACGATGCAGGCGAAGTAAAACTACTGAAATCAATCGAGAATTGCAGGGTGGCAAAGCAAACTACTTGGGGTGGCAAGGATTTTCTTTTCGTTTTTGCCCTCCAACGTGGCAACCAGCAGATCTTGAGAAAATCCAGTTCTCTCAGTCTTATCAACAATACATGTGACAGTGCACTTTGTTCCATCGTTTGACATTAGTCACCAACATTAGTCACTACCTCCACATTACATTTTTAAAAACCTACATTTCGAATCCTGTTCTTGCTGCTGCTTCTTTTCAAAACACCTGACAGCAAGTCTTCTGGGAACTCCCTCTTGCTTTTGTTACTCAAACTGCCTCTCAGGGGTTATTGCAGGTGCATTTCCCAAAGTGAACCCTGTCAACTCACACATATCACCAAAGCCTTCTAATTACCCTAGACATTTCTGCAGCACAAAAGGAAAACAGAACTGACATGCTGATACTTTCTCCCACCCCACCCCCTCAGGGGAATCTGCTATGGCTTGTTACCAATAAGTTTACACCTGGGGACAAGCCCTGCGGATGCACCATAAACACTTCCCATTCTGACCCCAATAGTATTGCCAACCATTCTACTAAAAAATATCTAATCAGTCAGTTTTTGCAAGTTTCTCGCTCCTGCACCAGCTGTAACCCTGTACAGAATTTCCCCCATCAGTGCCACTTCTGAGACATATGAAAACCGCTTCCCCTATAAACTCTGCTACTAGCTCAGGTCATCTGAGTGGTGGGCCTATTCCCAAGTTTCTCAAGCTGTGTACAACCTTGAGTATGAGAACCTGGCCTTTTTTATTTTGGTTGGTTGGTTGTGGTCCCCTCATTATAGCCCGCTAAGCCTTGCTTAATTCAGAGGATTTCCATGAGCCGATTGGCTTTTATATGATCTGCTATTCCACCCTTCATAGTTTTTTAAACCAGTACTAATTTTTAAATCAGTACTGATTTTTTAGTTATGTCGGAAATGCTGCATGTTCATGCTGGTTTTTATGTAGGATTACATTACATGCAAGAGTGTCCTCTGTAAAAGGGCCTTTGCAAATTTATAACATGAACGCATCAATAATATAATTACTTTGCCAGCTTTCTAAACTGCCTCTCGTGAAAGGCCAAGAGGAGGTCACATGGGGACCACAAAAGGGGAGAGTGAGGGGAAGGAGGCAATCGGGTAGGAACCTGAGCATGTTAGGAGCAGAAAGAATGAACTAAAAATGGAGTTCGCGGTATGCAAGGTAAGGCGACAGCTCCGTGTGGGGAAAGATATCCATCAGGAGGAACGCCCTCCCAGCAGATGTCAAGACAATAAGCAACTATTTTACTTTTAAAAGACAATTGAAGGCGGCCCTGTTTAGGGAAGTTTTTAATGTTTGATGCTGTATTGTTTTTAATATTTGGTTGGAAGCCGCCCAGAGTGGCTGGGGAAACCCAGCCAGATGGGTGGGGTATAAATAAAAATTATTATTATTATTATTATTATTATTATTATTATTAGTGGTGTATTGCTCCATATGGCCACCATATGAGAAGAGAAGACTCCCTGGAAAAGACCCTGAAGTTGGGAAAGATTGAGGGCACTAGGAGAAGGGGACGACAGAGGACGAGATGGTTGGACAGTGTTTTCTCGAAGCTACGAACATGAGTCTGACCAAACTGCGGGAGGCAGTGGAAGACAGGAGTGCCTGGCGTGCTCTGGTCCATTGGGTCACGAAGAGTCGGACACGACTAAACGACTAAACAACAATTGCTCCATAATGACAACCCAAAAATGAAAGGAAGACTACCAGATACTTTAGCTACCTGGACAGCATTTTCACTCAGTTTGCAAAGCTAGTTTAAAAGTGCTCAAGAGCAACCCTGCAGGGTCAGAGCAAAGTCCTATACTGTATGGCCAAGCAGATGCCTCCAGGAAGCCCACAAACAAGACATGAGGGCACTAGGCCTCTCCCACTGTTGTTACCTAGCAAGTATTCAGAAGGATGTGGCCTTGGGTCCTGGAAGTGGCATATTATAGCCGTCATGACCAGCAGCTGTTAAGGATGTGATGCAATGTGAAGTGGAATCCAGCAGGTTTAGGCCTTAAAAAGTTTCCCTATGAATGCAGCATTGAAGAGCGTGTGTGTGTGTGGGTTTTTTCCAGGCTCAATCTCTTGGTAGAAATATTTTGGCACTTCCTTCAGAAGCAGGAAATTAATTTTTTCTGTGAACTTTTTCTCTCTCCAAACACTACTCAACCAAATTAGACTGAAATTAATTAATTGAAATGAAATTAGAGCTTGAGCCGAACAATGAGATGAGAAGGGGGGTGGGGTGGAAATAGAATTGAGTTAATGAATCATTAAACTGTCACTGCAGCTCTTTGGCTAACTAACAAATGATGGAAGGCGATAATTAGCTACCATTACAGTCAAATTCACCGAGCTATTTCCTTCTTGTGATAATAGGGCTGAATGAGTAGCTTTGAAGAGACAGTTGACCACAGGTGTGCATTGGTGTCATGGTCTTGCACTAAGAGTAGCAAGAAGACAACAAATATCCGGAAAGGTCAGTGATTACGGCATGATTCCAGCTGTCTACCTGGAAACTCTGCTTGCTGGTCTCTGTTGAGCTCAGAGGAAGTGAGAGAGCGTACAGCAGTGGTATCTCTGATGTCTTTACCGATGCTTCTCTAACGCACATGGTGGCACAAAAGAAGGGATTCCACAGGCGACAATCATCCATTCATTTACATTTGGTTTCACAAACTGGTTTCAGAAAGAAAAACACCTGAGTTGGATCACTGTGTGACTGATTAGGGAGGGGAATGCCAACCAAGTGACTTCAGTGACTCACTGTGACTTATAAGAAAGGGCCTCGTGTACATCCACCTGATCACAAACATAGATCACCTCACTGAGTACTAAAAATTAGTAACCAACCGTTCTATAACGGCATCCATAAAACTACTTATCCTCTCAAGACCAGGAAGAGCCAGCAGCCTTCTCTGCCATAATGGAAACAGCAATTTATACGTTTCTTGAGATATGGGAATTGAAGTTCCATTTCAGGGAGCTAGTATTCTAGTTGCTTTTTGTTTACATCAATGTTTCTTTGAAACAAGGGTTTTAAGTCATTCTCCACAGTAAGCATGCACATCAGTTCCTAGCAACAGGAAGACTTAGAAATTATGTTCTATATAATTCAGAAAAATTCAGTCTTAAATGGATGCCACACTAATTCCTGAACAGCTCAGTGAAGTTTCCCCTGTTGTCCAGAACTCTTTACGTCTTTCAATAAGCCTACAATCAGGATGTTATTTCAGTTAAAAGCCGCTGTGCTGTAGCAAATACTGCTTTTCCTATTAAAATAAATGAAAATTAGGAGCAACGTCACTGACACAACCCCTTGAGACTGCAGGCATCTCAGTCACTACATCATAACATATAATCTGGGCAAGGATAAGTGCAAATATGCCTTAATAATAATAATAAAACATTAACAGAACAGATGCCTTTCTCTATCTACCGGTACATCTGATTTCAGGCAGCTGCTGCAAGAGCTATTATTAGTGAGAAATGGAATCTCCCCAAACATCCAATACTTGCCTCAAAACAAACATTCTATTATTAAGGCTAAGGCTAGGGCTGTTCCCACAACAAATCCCTTCCAGAAAAGCCCCAGCTTTGTGTTAAAAACTTCTAACCATGGTAAATTCCTAAAATTTATATCAAACGCCAGAAAATTACTCAAGATAATTATTCACTTCCAGCAACCATCAAATTATAGAATCATAGAATTGTAGAGTTGGCAGGGACCTCGAGGATCAACCCACCAACATAACATACCCATAGGTTCTCTCCCCTTAGTGGCCTGCTAATTATAGATGCATGTGCATAAGAACAGGCCTACTGACCCAGACAAAAGGCTGATCTAGTCCAGCATTTCACTCCCAACCGTGGCCAGTCATATCCTCCTGGAAAGGAGGACACAGGCCTTCCCTACAGTTTGCCACTTAGTAATGGGAATTCAGTGGCATGCTGCTCCTGATAATGGAGGTTTTATATATCTATTGGACAGACCTATCCCCCATAAAATTTATCCCACCCTGCTTTATCCCACCTGTGCGTATGTAGCTGCCGCCATATCTTGTGGCAGCCAATTTCATTAATGACAACTCTTTTCATGAAGAACTCTCTTTCTACTACTGGGATGGCTCGGTCGGTAGAGTATGAGACTCTTAATCTCAGGGTCGTGGGTTCGAGCCCCACCTGGGGCAAAAAAAATGCTGCACTGAAGGGGGTTGGACTAGATGACCTGCACAGTCCCTTCCAATTCTACAATTCTATGATTCTACTACTGCAACTGCAGCTCAAGTTTATTGAGCCACACATTAAAATTTTATCTATAAATACATATACATAGGTAAAAGATAAAGGCAAAGGATGCATGGATGGTTGAGTCCAATCAAAGGTGACTATGGGGTGCTTTACAGGCCAAGTGAGCCAGCACTTGTCCACAGACAGCTTTCCAGGTCATGTGGCCAGCATGACTAAACTGCTTCTGGTGCAATGGGAGACCGTGACATGTGCCAGAGCGCACAGAAACGTCATTTACCTTCCTGCCACAGCGGTACCAATTCATCTACTTGCACTAGTATGGTTTCAAAATGCTAGATTTGCAGAAGCCGGGGCAGAGTAATGGGAGCTTATCCCATGGCATGGATTCAAACCTCAGTGGTTTAGACCACAGTGCCACCCGTGTCCATACGTAAACGTATACACATACACCCCTCCCTTTCAGGCAGATTGATTTATTTAAATTTTTAATCCTGCCTATCTTTCCAAAGAAACTCAAGGTGGCTAACAATTAAAATAGCAAGACAACACAAAGCAAAAACAATCCCTGACTCAAAACAATAGCAAAGTATTACCATAAAACTAAATACAAATTTAACAGTTCCAAACACCTGTCAAAATAAAACACCAAGCGAACAAATGAGTGCAGCTTAGGGCCTTTTTAAAAAGCTGCATCTTTAGGAATGGCTTGCAGCACTATAAGGACAGGCCTGACACATTGTGCCTGGCAAGACTTTTCATAGGATGGCTAAAGGTAATAAGATAAAGGACCCCTGGATGGTTAAGTCCAGTCGAATTCGACTTTGGGGTACAGCATTCATCTCCCCCCCTAATCCTAGTTAATACCAACCTTGCCCAACAAATTCAAGGGATCTGGAGTAGGCCCTCAAATTATGACATACAGAGGAGCTGCACACTTGCATACGCTCACATTTGTACAGTAAAACACACGATTAATGGAAATAATGATGACTGCATTTGGAAACAATGCTGGCCATGAACCACAACTAGCAAAATTAGGTGGTACATGCCCTGCATGATGGTGACCACACACTTTGAGCACTTCACTCCTCTCTTCCTGGAGCAGGGAAAAACCAATCAAGTGGTTAATTCTGTGTTACAGCCAAACCAGTACTTGTGGTTTCTTTCTCCCCAACAAACCATGATCGGGAGGCCTGGGCTGAATACAAAAGTTAAATCCAACTATGGATCCCCCACGTCTGGTCCCAAACACACTTCCTATTTATTTCTGATAAAAGCCCCACTAGGTAAGCCAGTAAAGTATTATTAGCCAACACGGCACAAAGTGAACTTAAACAGTGCCCCATTGGGCATTCGGATTCCAAAAGAACGTTCGAAAACCGGAACACTCACTTCCGGTTTTTGATCGTTCGGGAGCTGGAACGTTCAACTCCCAAGGCGTTCGGGAGCCGAGGTTAGGACTGTAACAGCATATTTCACATTAGAAGGATTCCTACTTTACAAATCAATGCATTACTGTGCTGTTCCTTTTGTAGAAGAGTAAAGAATTTGTAAAAGGCACAGCTCCATGAATGTGATTCTGAAAGAAATGCCCTGATCCCATTAGTAACTGACACTTTAAAGAGTGGGGCAGAAGAAAGGGAAATACTAGTTATCCATCTTCCACAATCTCTGATCTCTGTTAATATTTTTTTGTCTCTAGCGTCATATCCAAGATGTAACACTAGCGCCACCCAGTGGCCTGTTTACATTCCAAGGAGGCAAACAATACAAGTATTTGAATTGTTAATTCTAGAGATGGTGCTTTTCACATGGCATAATTTCTAAACTGTGTCATGATTTATTAAAAATGGAACAAATGAATTCATGGGCAGAAGCAGACTCATCACAGGCAGGGTGGAAGTGTCTGCTCACAGAGGACCTATAAATAGGTCCAGATTAATGATACAACATGCCTCAATCTACTGTTAGCACATGTATACATTTTTCAATAGTTTTGTTTACAGCTTAAGGATTTATGATGCTAAAAGTAGATACCAGTCCAAAGGAAATGGTCTCAAATATGTATGTACCGTGGGTGCCAGCTTAAAAACATCTAATCTGGCGGCCACCAATGATTCACATGCTAATGACGTAGCTTATATATAAAATGTTCTTTATTCTGAATTAGTCATAAATTAAGCACAACCTTTGAGGACTATTTTTATATTATTCGTGGTTTGGTCCCATGGCTTGCTATTGCTGCAATTAGGTAGGATGGGACCTATCAAGAGCTACATAAACAAAATACTTTTAAAGAACATGCTGTTCTGCCAGTGTGGCAGCAGCATTACATCAGGGTTATAGGCAAATACATCATTTCTTATAAGCAAATCAGTATACAAATATTGGTATCCTTGCAACTCACCTGGGGGGTTGTTTTCCTAAACGTATCAGTCCCTTGTATCACGTCCTTTATTATTCTTTCCTTGAGTGTGTTGTATTCTTCTGGACTCAGGTTAATACCTTCCAAGGACTGATTACAAGATGGGCACTGCCCACTGCAACATCAATCAAGCCACAGACAGTTAGCAGCAGCTTATAAAATTAGCTACAAAGTAAACCTGTTTTTCCTTCAAACGATGATTGAAGAAAAATGTTATATACCCCAAAAATGCAAAAAAATAAATAAAATGATGCATTTATTCATGTCTTGATCCAAAACTTGCAGGAGCATGTTGGAACCTTGTTCAGATGTAATGCTAAGCTATGGTGTAGTACAAAGGTCTCCTAATGTTGTTAGACTACAGTTCCAGTCATCCCTGCCCATGGACCATGCTGTCTAGGGCTGACAGGAGTTAGGAGTCCTATAACATCTGCAGGACCACAGGTTCCCTGCTACAGAAGTAAAGGTAAAAGGACCCCTGACCAGTAGGTCCAGTCGTGACCGACTCATCTTGCAGCGGTTGCGGGTTGCGGCACTCATGTCACGTTATTGGCCGAGGGAGCCAGCGTACATCTTCCAGGTCATGTGGCCAGCATGACAAAGCTGCTTCTGGCGAACCAGAGCAGCTCACGGAAACGCCGTTTACCTTCCTGCCAGTTATCTACTTGCACTTTGACGTGCTTTTGAACTGCTAGGTTGGCAGGAGCTGGGACCAAGCAACGGGAGCTCACCCCGTCACGGGGATTCGAACTGCCAACCTTCTGATCAGCAAGCCCTAGGCTCTGTGGTTTAACCCACAGCGCCACCCGCGTCCCTGCGGAAGTAGACTGTGGTTAAGACCACAGGTGTCTAGGTTCAGAAATAATGCTAATTTGTGGCTGAAAATAGAAATGAAAACATCAAATGTCATCCTCACAGGTGTGCTAGGAGAGGAGAGGAGGAAGCACATGAGCCCAAGGCTTGCTCAGGTAAGCTAAACCATGATTCAGTGTTACACTAAAAACAAGGCCACTGACTGCCTTGCCCAATAGTTAGATGGAGTATATAAAAATTAAGATTTTATGATTATAGAGTTCATTTATTCATCACACCTCCTGTTAGCAGATATTGCTGTGGCACCAAGCCGTACATACCAAGCCATTCTATTGAACTAAAGCTTTAAAAATCTAGACCAGGGTTTCCCAAACTTGGGTCTCCAGCAGTTTTTGGATTACAATTCCCATCATCCCTGACCACTTGTCCTGCTAGCTAGGGATGATGGGAGTTGTAGTCCAAAAACAGTTTGAGATCCAAGTTTGGGGAGCTCTGATCTAGAACTTTTTTAGGGTAGGATGGAAGAATGATCAGAATAGCAAAAATAAGGGAATGGCAGAGGTATACAAAACTATAGGACATTATAAGGCAGGGTGGTGAACCTTTTTTGGCTGTTGGGACTACATCACCCAGTGTAGCAAATGACACAGTAACACACTCATAGAGGCTTTCCTCTCCACAAACTCCTCAGCTAATTTATGCAGGAATTGTAGTGGTATTTTATTCCCCACTGCAGTCCTGGGCAGAGGAGTTTGAAACCAGTGCCGTGAGGGGAGGAAAGCAGTGTCTTCTCCACTGAACTCAAGAATGATGGGGTATGATTTTACCTGTCACCACAGACTAAGTACCAGAAAATAATTTAAACCTCCATATACCATGTAATACATGAAGATATCTGTCACTGTATGTACTTTACAGCAGTTGGAAAATGTTCCTCTGATTTTTCCTTTACAGTAATGTATTCTTCTCTAACACCTTTACTTTGTCTCCACTTCTACTCCCATTACACACTGTGCTATTTTCACTCACTTGAATTCAGCAGGAATCCTCAGGACATTCAATAATTAAACATATCAAAAATTGCAACAATTTAACCTTTTATTTTGGTGGTTACTGTGATTTCTGTGTGATTTCACCGTTCAGTTTAAAGCACAATCCTTTACATGTCTTTTCAGAAGTAAGTCCCATTGAATTAAATGAGGCTCACTCTCAGGTAACTGGGTACAGGACTGCATCATCACCATCATCATTTACTATTTATACCCCAACCATCTGGCTGGGTTTCCCCAGCCACTCTGGGCAGCTCTCAGCAGAATAATAATAATGCGATAAAATATCTAACATTAAAAGCTTCCCTAAACAGGGCTGCCTTCATATCTCTTCTAAAATTCAGATACTGTAGTTGTTTATTTTCTTGACATCTGGTGGGAGGGCATTCCACAGGGCAGGCACCACTACCAAGTAGGCCCTCTGCCTGGTTCCTTGTAACCTCACTTCTTGCAGTGAGGGAACCGCCAGAAGATCCTCGGAGCTGGACATCAGTGTCCGGGCAGAACAATGGGGGTTGGAGCAGCCATTAAATTCCCCTATACAAATTTATATATGCACAAATTGTCAGAAACAATTTTTTTAAAAAAACTTTAAGCCAGGGCTGAAAATCTTTGATCAAAGTAGGGATAAGCAAAATTTTTAAAGAGAGCTTCAAGATTAAAAAAAAATGTTTACCTATGTTTGATGCTGGTTAAGCTTCCTTTCCAGTTTTCTCCTGGAATACTACAAAAGATTGCACAAAAATTAGAATCTGGTATTATAAATTTAATCAGTCCAAAAGATGCACCTCTTGTGACTACTGTAGTTCCAAACTAAGGCATCAATTCTATGCATACTTACTTGTCAGTGAAGTATTTTGAAAATTTGGGACTTTTAAAGAACATGGTCTTAATTAAGACCCATCTGCCTCAAGGGAAGGCAGAAGCAAGCAATGCCAGGCCAGGGAGCTTCTTCCACCAGCACCCAGTCAGCTAGAGACAATTGTCACTCTACATTTTAGAGCATTTATTTATTTTACTATTTTAAAATTGTAAACACGTTGGGTGCTTTGGCAGAAAGGTGGTGTGCAAATGCAATAAATACTGGTAAGCAAGCAAGGACATATATGATCAAATGCATTATCTGCAATTTGATGCATGTTTACTTGTGCATAAAACCCATCAATTCTGCAAATTCTGAGCAAATATACCTAGGAGTATGCCATACTTAACTAAAGGTAAATGTTACATGTCCACAAAAGCTTCAAAATATCATTTAACATCTACCTATTCAGTATGTACTTATTCTGAGGGCAGGACTTTTGCAAAAGGTTATAGATGTTATTTATCCTGTGCAAAGGTGTCAATAGGCTGCAACAAAAAAATATATTTTTTAATGATTGATCTTAAGTGGCTGTGTCCAATGGCATTCTTTAATACGCACGAGGGAGTGCAGGTAGATTCAAAGGAACCAGAAAGTGGATCCAAGGGATGTGAAATGTGGTAGGTTGTTGAAATACCTCCTTGTATTGTTGAGAAAAATAAGAAGGACGTGATTAACATAGCGGGTCAGCTTATGTTGTACAGGCATGTGCCCATGTGCACACACAAAGGGAGTTAGAAAGTGGAACACCCTTTTCATTAGTGAGCATTTTGCTCACCTCCACAGGGAACTTTGCCTTGCAAAAAAATATATGATTAGCCACATCTCTAAGTTCGATATAACCAATACTAGACACACGGACACAAAATTAGGAGACCTACCTAAGTATGTGACACATGGCATGCATTTACAACCAACAATAAACAAAACCAGAGGTTAACAGTTGCTTAGAGTGATCAGATTCTGAAGCATGTATGATTTGAAATTGTCTCCAGGCAAGTCTGGCTGAATCAGATCAGCCAGTACCTGCAACAGGACAAACTTACCTTTCAAACCACTGCTTTATACTCTGCATTAAAGCTTCCCCAGGATATACTTGATTATCTCTTAAGTAGGAGAGGATGTGCATGAGTTCGGTTTTCAAAATGTCATCCTTCACACGTTTGCCAGTGTCGAAGAAAATCTGTAAGGTATCCAGGTTTGGCACCAGGTCCTTAGCTAGCATCTCATGAAAGAGTTCGCATGCAAGATTTATTTCCCGGTTAAGAAGGGCCCCCCTGATGCAGTCTCCATAGTTTGATTTTGAAGGGGTCATGACTTTTTTTAACTCCTCCAGCAGCGACAAGGCCTCCCTCCAGCGTGGTGTACCACTCAGACCTCTGATGAGAAGACCATAACCTGATGTTTCTAAAGTCTTAAATCTGGCTTTCAGAATGTCGTGGACATCGTAAATCTCCTCCGTGCTCCCCTGAGAGACACACAGGCGCAAGTACTTCAGCAAAATATTGTAGTGAATATCTCCCTCTCGATTAGCCACTGCAGCCAACAAGGATTTGGCCACATCAATGGGGCTGTTGCAAGCTATCATTTGCTCAAACATAGCCACTTCAAACTTTCTCAGTCCCTCAAATTGTCCCTTCAGCTCTTCCCATTCGCCAGCACTCAAAGGTTTTTCTGGAGGATGAAGTGTGATCCGCCTCGAAAGGATGGAGCGCTCCGAATCTTCAATGGCTTCACAGAGCCCTGATCTCCTCTTTGATGCTCCAGCAGCAAACAGGTTGAAAGGGCTTGGAGAAGAATAGTCTTTCCTCACTCTGGTCTCCCTTATACCTTCACCTTTACCTTTAAAACTCAATGTGGTAGTTTTGTGGTCCACTGGTTTTGCACACTGATATGACGTAGTGAAAATGAAGCACCCCAAGACAGTGGGCACCTGCTGAAGCTTTGGCATGGGATAAAACATGTGACTTTTCTTCAGTGACTTCAGTAGACCCAAGGTGCTTGTTTGGTGAAAAAATACCATGATGCAAAAAAAATATTAACACCAATGGAGAGAGGATAAATTCCTGAAGGAACAGCCCAGTTATGTAGTTTGTGGAGTAGAGGTGTATTGAAACCCTTATCAAAACTGAGAAACGTGGGATGGGATGGGATAGAAGTCAGTAGTCAATTTAGGTGTTTCAGTAAACTGAATCAGCCTTCATGTAGTCTTCAGAAAGAGACGCTGTAAGCTCATTTCAAAGTGAGAGCATCCCTTTCCCCAAATGTAAAAAAGAAAAAGAATAATAGATTGATATCAGGCCATCTTTGATGTTCTTTCAGTTGCCATATCTACACATTGAAGTAATAAGCACAATGATGTGAGATTTTCATTCAAATCCTGTCAAGAAACATAAAAGCAAATAAGAACAAAAAAACAATACCCCTCCAAAATGATACAATATACACAATTGCAACTTCCGGCCAAAATTCCTCCTATCTACTAGTGTTATTTTTCACAATCCCTAAATAGAAAACTCTTTCCCCCCCCCCTACTTTCTGCAGCTTCCAACCATCCTCTACAAAGGTCTTTAAATGGCATGGAAAATTAGAAGAATTGTGTAACTGGCATGAAGGAATTGCCTATCTTTATCTTAAAGGCAACTCAATCAGGGTTAACACAAAAGTTATTTTTCCAACACAATCCTACTTTCAAGTGCTTTGGCATTATTTTTCACCCTTAAGATACTTTAGCTAAGTTGCAGACACCACACCTTAGGTTTGTGTACCCCTGCTCTCCCTCTCTTCGCACATGGCCATGATGTGATCATAAGCATGCACTTCTGTTTTCAACCACACTTTGTTATTTTGTCTGAACAGGGTAATGTTTTTACCATGGTTCATTCAAACAAATCAGGATCATAAACCATGGTTTGATTTGGGTATATACGAACAAACCATATTTTAAACTAATAAAATTTGCTCCAGTTTGAACAAAAGAACAAACTGCTATTCAAAACCAAACCAGAGGCTCCTGATCTCCTCGTGGTTATGCTGCAAGAGGAAATTAGAGGGCATTAGTTCATTCACATAGCACTAAACTATGTTTATGTCTGAATGTAGTGTGTCTGCTGTCACACTTGACCCCAAGCCACCAAGGTCCACAAGCTTAATTTCCTGCTATGGAGTTTTACTGTTACACAAAGCCATGGTGAAACAACACAGGTGACTACATGTCTGGCTTATGGTAAAGGGAAGAGCTCAGATGCACCAGAAGGTGAAAAGTCTTGAGATGTACTACAACTTATACTGACCACTGTTGTAAGAAAAAAGTAGAAACACAGGAACAATCCAATACTATTCTATTTTCTTCTATAATTACAGAAATTTCATGAATAGGAGCAACTGCAATCTCCATCCTCTGTTCTTCACAAGAAAAAGCTGGATGCTTCTTGTTATGTACTAAGCTTGGATCCTAGAACAATAGGCAAGTAGGATCCTAGAATGCAACAACTGATTGGCTTGCAGGAGACCAATCAGGCTCCAGGAAGAAGTTACTCAGCCTATTAGGCTGGTAGGATTGTAGAATGCAACAATTGATTGGCCTGCAGGAAAAGACCAATCAGGCCCCAGGAGGGAAGCAGAATCAGCCAATCAGACGGGATTCATTGTGTAATGCCCCCTAAGGTTTGGGGGGCATTTTATTCACTATTTTACAAGCTGCAATAAAGAGCATGAAGTCACTACAGGACTCAGAGTACATTTCACTTCTGTTTTGATTTGTCTCTAAAAAGATGGGGAACTAAGGCACCTTGGGAGGGGAAAATCCGTGATATAAATACCTGTACAGTATTAAATCACAGGGCTTAGCCCTACTTTTGCCTTCCCCTTCAATACTTCTGGCAAAACAGAACTGAAATAAAAAGCTCAGTGGAAACAGCCAAACACATTACTGTATTACTGCAAGCCACGACAATTCCCAAGCGGCAGGACAGTGGAAGCTCTAGCCTAGGCAAACTCCCCGCACCTGAGATAACGGAGCACATGGCATGCTGGGAATTGTAGTCTATGTTAGCCGCAAACCCTCTGCACAGCCCCCTGCAGTCGCTTCTTAAAGACACTGCCAGCCCTTTCCAACCAACCGACCTAGTTACGTGATCCACGCGGCCCTTCTTCATCGCACGGAAGGCATTAACTCAGCAGGGCAGAACTATCTCTGGTCAAGAAAACGCCATGCAGTGGCAAGCGCAGCGGCAGCACCCTCAAGCTTTTTTTCTCTGAGCCTTCAGCCAATTGGAGTGCTGCATTGAGGTCAGTTGACGAGCACGCGAGTCTCCAGGACTCAATTAACGACGGGCGCTTGCGGTAGCCATGTTACTTAAGGGAGCTCTTCTTTTACATATGCCTTGTAGCTTTTTTCTTTTTGCCTGCACTCAAGATGGCGGCAACAGAGTGTTCGTCACGTGACGCAGGCGCCGTCTCCCGGATGTTGGTCTGTTGGCGGTGGTTGTCGGGAGAGCGGTTGATGGTCGCCTGGGACGGGAGTATCGCGGGACATGGACTGGAAGCGGACGCTGAAGAGCCGCTTGGCCGCCAGCAGCGACCGTGAGTGCGTGCGCAGGGATTTATAGCGGTGAGGCGAGCGGAGGAGGAGGAGGAGGAAAAGGACAACTGCCAGCGCCTTCCTTCTTTCTTCACGGACGGGCGGCGGAATGGCCAACTGACCGTTGGAGGCCGGTTGCTGGCCTTTGGCGCTTCCGCCACTGGGCCGCTCTCCCTTCCGCACAGCCCTTTCAGGGAAGTCTTTTAGGAGTTTCCAGTCCCCACCCTGAAAGGATTCCGTGCCTCTCGTTGGAGGTGCCCCTGAGTGAACAGAAATATTGTAGCTACGCTCTCTACCTTTGGCGGTTTTCTGACTCTCTTATTTCACCTTATTAATCTCCATATGTACTATATATATATATATATATATATATATATATATATATATATATATTCCCTGCCGTACCTCTATCGAAACCCTCATTCAAGGAGGTCAGGCCACCGTCCATGGGTTTCTCTCATTCTTCACAACAAGCCTCTTGAGGTGTGAAGTTGAGATAGGTAATGACTTTCCCCGTTTCACCTGGAGAGCTTCACAAGTGATTTGAAATCAGGTGTCTCTTGTCCCAATCCAGCACAATGCCAGTTGCACCACATTGGACCCCATCTGTATTAACTAACTTTACCTGCGAATGAAGACAGCATCTTGCTTCGTAGTCATTCTAGACCAGGGTATTTTTTGGACTACAATTCCCATCATCCCTGACCACTGCTCCTGCTAGCTAAGGATGATGGGAGTTGTAGTCCAAAAACAGTTTGCTACATGGGCATAGCCAAGAATACTTAACTAACTGACCAGTTGTGTCGGTTTTGCTCCCCCCCCACAAAAGTCCTGCCCCCCCCCACAAATCTCCCCCCCCATCCCCCGGCAACAAAAATCCTGGCTATGCGCTTGGCTGGATACCCAAGTTTAGGAAACACTATTGTAGACCAAGCAGTTTTTTGTTTCAATTATTATGCAACACTGTCATTGGGTCTGCGTTTACAATCCATAGTTCAAGTTAAAATTCCTGTTCAATCCACAGGCATGTGTGGAGGAAACAAGCCTACTCTTATCATGATGATTTTTAATGCATAGAATAAATTAGGCCATAATAATTATCTGTTGCAGTTCATTATTTTTTTTGCTTTAATGTCTTATTGTTTTGGACCCAGTATTACATATTGGGAATTAAGATTGTGACAGGACGTCATTGATGGGGGCTTGACTCCATCTTCAAATCCAACATGGTTCTAGAGTAGCTCTTAGATAGCTGCTACTGTATTATGTGACATTGATAAATAACTGCAGTTACGTATGACACCCATACTGTCATCACTTTCCCCCCCAATGATGAGGAATTAAAGTGGCGAGCCTTCAGGCCACATCTGACATACAAAGCTTTCTGTGGTCCACCAGCCCTATGCCAAAATCAGGCAACAAAACTGGGTGCCTTTTCTCTTCCTACTATCTACTTCTTTCCTTTCAAAGGCATCTTTTCTCATTCTGTTGTGGTGCCATTGCTAAAATGTCTTAACACTGAGAAAACAAGATGGGAAGGAATCCTGAGCCTTGCTCCTCTGTTGATTGGCTGAAGGGTGGGGTGTATGTCTGAATGTGTTTGCCTGCCTCTCTGAGGATGCGGTCTGTATGCACAGTGAGTGTGTGTGCATACACATATTGTCTGAGGCAGTATGCTGGGAATCACAAGTGGGAGAGTACTATTGCCTCTTGTTCTGCTTGTAGGCTTCCTATAGACTTCTGATTGGCCACTGTGAGAAGAGGATGAGATAGGTCTTTTGACAGATCCAGCATGACTATTCTTGCGTTCTTAGTGAGTGTGCATTTTGCAATGCCCGTCACTGTCACATAGCTCTCAGAAGGTCAGTCAACCCTTTGGGCAGTCCTCTGGCCAAAAAAGGTTAGGTACCCCTGTTACAAGAATTTGTATTGTCTTTCTTTACCAAAAGTAGTTGCTTACCCCATTACATTGTCTTGGGCCCTATGTCTAGACTAGCCCACTAGGCTGTGTGGGATATACTCTTTGGATCAGAATGGAAAGCCTTTCAGAGGACTGTTTGGGTGAAGGGAAAGTACTTTCCTAGTCCATCTCAATTTGGTAGATCCAGTGAATGGCACCCACACTTGATATTTCCTTCCATGTAATGGCTTTGAAAGCCTTTGATTACATGGCCATTAGGGATTGTCACAATTGAGTGCTTTCCTATTCTGTAATTACTTATTTATTTTAGATAATTTATTGTATCATATACTGTATTGTAATTTTTTTAAACTGATCTACAAAAAAAATGCATTTTTGCTGTTTCCTAAAATAGAAGGTAGAATCATAAAATTTACCGTTGACCGAATGGGTCATGTAGTCCAATCCCCTGCAATGCATGGTAGACAAGGCTAGGATTTTACTTTTATTTCTAAAAAGTTTTGCCCTGCCTTTGAGGCCCCCAAGGCAGATTGTCAATTTGCGAGCACCTCAAAAAGTCTGGGTGCCATTTTTTGCGTCTGGGTAACACTCAGGGTTTACTGAAATGTATGTGCTTTGAAGCCTCAAAGTATATGTTAAGGATAGACAATATGTTAAGGAGTTTAACAATAAAGAGTAGACTATTTTGAAAACTGAAGTACAGTACCAGTATTTTTATTGTAAATACCAAATTAAACATGTATTAACAATTTCTTCTAAAAATGTGATATTAACAATGTGTCACTTATGTGAATTGTGTATTAGTTCATGCTTATCAAAATAATAAATAAAGTGTTGCCACACACACACACACCCCATGGTGACTAGACATTCTGTTTTGGCGCCCACAACCCAGGTCCCAGAAGCCATTTGGCTCCTATCTTTTCTATCCCAGTTTCTAACACTGATTCGTTGTGCTATCTCAGCTCACTTTTAAGAGGCTAGAAAAGGCCTTCAGTGTTCCTCTCCCTGTGAGGAGGGGCTGTGAGGATTGCATTTCTCAATGTTAAATGGCTAAGAGAGGTTGCTACTAAAATGCATAAAATATTATGCAAGATTGATACTTGAATTCTAAAATAGACGAGGGACTGAACTACATGTGGACACAATTTATAGAAAACCCCATTTATAAATTGCTCTGAGAGGAGGAAAATATCTCTGAGAGGAAATTCTTAACTTCCCCTTCCACAGGCTAAACCACTCACCATGACATTTTTTTTCTACCTGTAGAGTTGCAAACATATGTGTGTCTCAAAGCATCCAACAGACTTCTGTTACAAGTACATAGAAATAATATGTTGTTCTGCCCTAAAACCTGCAACCCTTCTCAATCTGTTGTGATGTAGTAGAACATTCTAACAGCTCTGGGAAAGAGCTCAACAATAGCTTTTTAATAATTACTAAAGCTTATATGGACAAAGTGAAAAGACACTCTGGGGGGCAAAGCTTTGATGGGAATTGCTGTATGCTCTTAGCAGGAAGTGATTTTGCAGCCAACGTTGCTTTGGAGACTGAGAGAATATTGGGCAGAGAAGCCAGAGTGTGTGTTTGTGTGTGTGTTTCAAACAGGTATGTGAGATTTGACAAATCATTTGGCTGTAAGTCTCTGGCATAATTATACAAAAGCAGAAATAAATATTTTGTACTGTATATGGAAGTACCTTTTGCTATAAAATGTAATGCATCCCATATTACATTAACTAGCTAAAAGGAGTGATCAAGAGCTGAAGGATGAAGAGATGGAGCTGTTTACAAAATACTACCTGGAATGGAAAGGAGGGAGGAAAACTGCCAGTACATCCTATATGAGCATACCACGATTTTATTATAGGGTAAGTATAATTTTCAGTGCTTATTTGCTCTCCAGTTTAAAAGGGGGAAAGTGTTACCCTTTGTTTTGTGGAATCAATTTACTAGTTTCATATTACCAAAGGGAATTAAGCACACACATTAATTGGTTCCTTTCACTACAAAATCCATTGACATAAATAGCCTAGAATGATAACCAAGGAGAGGGATCCTTTTCTATTTTGTTTTGCACAAAAGTCTTGTTTAAAACAGATTTCCATAACTAAGATTTTCTGTGGTTGACTCATAGATTCTATTCCAAATAATTAATTCTTACACACACACATACACTCCACTTCCATCTGAGTAATCTCAGAGCAGTTTGCAAAATAATAATAAAATAAGTAAGGTAAAATAATATTAAAACATGAAACCACTGTAAAATTCTATTTGCTGTAGCCAGCAATGTGTCCTATTCAAAGGTGGACATTAGTAATCATCAAATGCCTAGGTAAGTTTATAGGTCTCAAGCAGGTATCAAAAGCTCATCAGAGTCAGTGCCTGCCTTATTTCAAAGGGGATCAAGTTCAATAGAGCGGGCACCACTACAGAAACGGAACCCCCTCTGATTGATGCATATCATGGCTTAACTAACAGCAGTACCACCAGGAGAGCTCCCACCCCACCCCCAGTGGTATTGGCAAACAAGCAGGTATACATGGCAACCAGTGTTCTTTTAGCTATCCAGATCCATTCTGAATAATACTGCATTCTTAGTAGGCAGAGATAATGCATTACAGTTTTTGTCTATGTATACCGTGTCTGGATGGGGGGGGGGTACGAATCCTCTACTACTTGTCCAAGTGAATTTGCTGATGAGTGCAGCCTCTTCTTACAGGTTTGTGGTGTCATACAGTGTAAAGAGGGCCTGTTAAAAGTTTCACCAGTAAGCTTTAACCATTTTGCATTATGTGTTCAACAGGGTGGATTGATTAAAATACACGATTTAAAATGGCCTTTTAAATCAGTGTGATTTAAATAAGCAATAAAATGCCACTTTAAATCATTAATTTAAATCGTTTCCCACCAATACTACTTCAGATATTTCCAGAATAAATGTGCAATTATGACCACTATATGTTAATGTTCAACCAAATAGAATATTATTTACACTGCCGTGCCATTATTATAATCAGACCTTTTGTCACTGTATATGTTTTGCATGCTATTTTTTTTCTTACCGAAAGAGGGAACATAGAATTGTAGGAAGCGATCTCGAGGGATCTAGTCCAACCCCCCACAATGCGGGAATATCAACTAAAGCATCCATGACACATGACCATCCAACATCTGCATAAAAATGTCCAGTGACGGAGAGTCCACCTGCTGAGAAGGAAGTCCAATTGAGTTTCTCTGCTGCTCACTCACAGGGAAATACTGTAGGTGTAGGATTGTAACCTGGCACTGTTGATGAGGTAGGCTGTAGCATCAGATCTCCATCCCCAGTGCTGAGGATCCCCCTGTGACATCAGATCCATGCTACGGTCCCAGGAACATCCAGAGTCCATAAGCTTGCAGCTTAACTATAGAGCTAGGATTATTTAAGAGAAACTTAGTATTTACAGTAGTTTATTATTATTATTATTATTATCATCATCATCATCATTATTATCATTATTATCATCTTTATCTTTATACCCCAGCTTTTTCCTTGATGGGACTCAAAGTAGCTTCCAGATAAAATTAAGAACCATTGAAAACAGAAAAAGCAATCATTAAAAGCAATTAAACATTGATAGAATTAAAGCTATACACACATATAAAATGGGATTCAGGGTGGCTTCCAGGTAAAATTAAGAACCATTAAAAACAGAAGAAACAATCATTAGAAACAATTAAACATTGATATAATAAATATTGATATAATTTAACATATATAAAATCTATTAAAACCATGCCAATAATTACAATAAAAACAGCATGGTATCAACCCTTTCATTAAAAGTCAGTTCCCAAAAGCCTATTGGAACAAGCAATTCTTCACCTGTCGGCAGAAGGACAACGGGGAGGGAGCACAAGTGTATTTCAAAGATTGCAGTGTTGCTCTGTTGTGCAAATGTCTGCACCTCTTTTTCTTCAATTGAATGCTGTTGAAATCTGTTCAGACAGATTGGTACGCTGGAAGCATCTGCCCTGTGTGGCAGGGTCTTGTCTCATATTACATTTTTGGACAGTTTGTCCTGTGGTTTCTTGTCTCATGCTTCTTGGTACATCAAGTGTGGGGAAAGAAGTCTACCTTGGTGTAGGGGGAAACCCTGTTCTTGTATTTGAGGAAGACTGAGAGATTTGTTACCCCAGATTCTTGGGTTTTGTAAAACCCTGTCCAAAGCATTCATGTGCTAAGCATTCTCTTGGGGATTCTGCCCTCTGCTCATTGCATCTAACATGGCAAGTACTTGGGAGATTCCTCTTCTCCTCTGCTGTCCCTTCTTTTGGAAGTGACTTTACAGCACAGAGCTGTTTGAGACCTGCAGGCACAGACACACAGTGCAGATCTCTGCCCTGACACTGGACTCAGTCTGCAGAGACCACTTTGCCTTTTTTCTCCAGGAACCATTCCCAACTGTTATGGAGGGAGAACTGCAAGGCAAATCCAAATCATCTGGTCGGGCCCCTCGTGGCCCCACCTGGACAGATGAGGAGACCAGAGTCCTATTGGGTCACTGGAATACCTTGCTGGTCCAGCGCCGGGTTCAGAACATGCCCACCAACAGTGATTTGTATGCTGTCCTAGCCAAGAAGATGGCTGAGGAGGGATTTCTACGCACGCGAATCCAATGCAACAACCGGATCAGAGATCTTCGCAAAGCATATCGCAAGGCAAAGGATGCTATGGGCAAGGCAGGGGCCACGCCAGATCGCTGTCGCTTCTTTAGGGAGCTGGATGAGATCTGTGGAGGAGAAACAGAAACTGTCCCCTCTTCAGTGAGTCAAGCTATGAGACTCCAGCCCTCCACTACCACAGTTCAACCAGGGCCTTCCTGGCAACCTATACCAGGAATTTCCTGGAAGGTGGAAGAGGACTCTGAGATGGAAGCAACCTTTGAAGGACTCAGTGATGTCACGCAGCCCCTCCAGGAGGTGCTGAAGATTAAGGTGGAATCTGAACTTGAAGAGGTTGGTTCCTTTCAGCTGCCCCTGCAGCCTGTTTCTTCATCTTCCTCCAGCACAGTGGCAACTGCATCTGCCTTGGAGGAAGAACTACCATCCACTTTCCAAGAACCGGACACTCTAATGCCTGCCAGGTCAGCTTCTGCTCAGGCTCCACAGCTATTGCCAACCAGTTGCAATTCAGAACAGAGGTTAAAAGGAGTCCAGGATAAAGTACTCATAGGTGAGTCTTTTTAATCATTTGTCCAAATTTCTCTCTGAAGGAATACCCACTGCTGTAATTAAGCTTCTATTTCTCTTTGCTTCAGGCTTTTAATCTAACAATGCATGGAAAGAGAGGAGGGTTCATCATGTTACTATATTTGGTGGTGGCTAGAGTTGTCTTTGAAATTCCTCCCCAGCCCTTCCACATACAGTGGTACCTCGACTTACGAAGATGATCTGTTCCGCGGCGCTCTTCGTAAGTCGAAGTCTTCGGTTGTTGAAGCACACGGCAACAAGGCTTCCAGGTTTGCTGACTTCGGAAGTTGAAACCTTTGGAAGTCGAGTCATTCGGATGTCGAGGTACCACTGTAGTTAATTTCACTTCCATAGTAAAGTGTCCTCAAATTGGTCATGTCCTTAACCTAATTTCTGCTGACAGTCCCACGGTTTTGCTGGATGAAGCTTCTGCTTCTCTTTCTAAAGGAATCCTTTACCCATGGATTGAAGAATGCGGTTACAAAATTTACCTGCACACTGGACCTTTGTTTCAACTGTCACTGAAACTATTTTGGCTTGCAAACATGAAATTGTAGCGGGATATTCTGTTGCCATCAATCAACCTATTGTTGTTGTTACCAGAGAAGGGATCCCAATTACAGTGGTACCTCGACTTACGAATGCTTCAACTTTCAAAGGTTTCAACTTACGAAGTCGACAACCCCGGAAGTCTTTTCGCTGTGCGCGCGTTCTACACCTGCGCAGAAGCGGCGCGTGCGGTCCGCACATGCGCAAAATCGTGCTTTGCGCATGCGCAGAACAGGCACTTCGACATCCGAAGACCTCGACTTACAAAGAGCGCCGCGGAACAGATCGCCTTCGTAAGTCGAGGTACCACTGCACAAAGATTGGCTAGACATATTACCAATGACATTACCACTAAAAGCATTCCTTTTTCTGACATCTTATTTGCTAACCATAAATATAAATTATCTTGCTAACATACCCAGTTGGAGGTAGCGACATGATAGCAGTAAGTTCCCTCTCCTTGAACTCCTTCCCTCCTAATTTCTGTTTTGTTTACAATAACTGTGTTCATGTACTCTTACTCCTCCTTATTAATGCTTCTTCATTTTTTGGAGATACATTAATCATTTGTGTGTGTGTTTGTTTTCTTTCCCCAAAAAAACAGGGAGACCAACAGGTGACCCAGAGGCAGCACTCATGCCACCAGTGCCAGCCATGGACAGGCTGACACAGATGAGGGCTAGAAGACGGCGGGCCAGGGAGGAAACCATAGACCGCCTGCTGGAGGAGATAAGAGCTGGAAGGGAGGCCATGGACACAACATTCCGACTGTTCCTTGAACAGCAACGCTCATTTCAGAACAGCCTCATCCGGGAGATGCGACTGGCAAGACGAGAACAGCGTCAGGCTGCTGAAGCTGAGCTCCGGGCTCGCCAGGAAGAGTGGCAACAGCAGAGGACTCAACGGATCCTGGACACAAACAGAACTGATGCTGAGATAGTTCGATTACGCCAAGAGCTCAATCTCCTTAGACACAATTTTACAGATTTCTTTTCAGCAGCAAGATCATTCCCCACAGAAACCTCTCCTGTGCCTGCCCAGGGGGAGAGTCCTGGCCCTTCTCTATCACTCCGGGAGGGCTGCACGCCCAGAGCAACTGAAGTGCAAGCGTCTCTTCCAGGCCCATGGGTGCTCGGGGTGCCTTCAAGGGGGAGGAGAGGGAGACCAAGGAGACGTGGTGGTGCTACCAGGAAGCAGGTCCACAGAGAGTAATCACCACGTGACTAAGCTAGTGCTTTTGATGGGCTGCTCATGGAATTGGTGCTATTCATTCTGTCTACCTCTTTTATTTCTGCACTGACTGTCAACCTCTTTGGTTTCTTCAACTTTTTAAAATGTACTTGAATACACTCAGTGTTACGGCTTGCATTGCTTTTTGTCTTTATGTAGCAATGGTCATTTTTATTGTATGCTTTCCAGTGATTCTGTAATTTTATTCTTTTCCTTCAGTTTCTGCAATAAATTCTTTATCCACAGTAAATTTTGTCATATACTTTAATGTCAGGTGACGGTGCACATAAATCTGATAGATGGGCCTTACAAATGTAAGTGGAGGTTTGAATCTGGTTTGCAGTTAGGCTCAGATTATTGATGGGAAGGGGTGAATGTGCACATTCAGCTACACACAAGGCATTCTACAATTCATTTAAATTTGCCCGGTTATTTGAATTGTGCAGTAGCAAATACATAGTATTCTTGATCAAAAATCTTCATAAATACGACCAGCTTTTTATTACTACATAAATCCAAAGATCCCTGCAGTTAGATTACTGCAATGCATTATACATGGGGCTGCCTCTGAAGACGGTTTGGAAACCTCAGCTAGTACAGAATTCAATGGCCAGGTTGCTCACCGGGGCCGGAAGTGCTGAGCATATAAAACCAATTCTGACCTGACTGCCAATTAGTTTCCAGGTCCAGTGTAAAATGCTGGTTTTGACCTATAAAGCCTTAAATGGCTCAGGACTGCAATGCCTCATTTCAACCAACCCAGATGCTGCAATCTTAATCTTAGGCCCTTTTTTGTGGACCCCTGCATGAGAAGTCTCAAGGATGACTTCCTGTTTGTGGAATGCTGTTCCTAGGGAAGCTCACCTGGTGCCATTTGTATATCTTTAGGCACCAGGCAAAAACATTCCTCTATAACCAGGTCTTTGGTCTTTAATTATCCTTGGCCCCCTCTGACTCGGTATGCTGCAGCAACTCTGCCAGAGGGAGGTCCATCTCCTACTGTATAATGAGTACAACAAGGTGGGATAAAAATTGAGAGTTCTTAACATTAAGTGACTTCCATACTGTATTTTCAAAGGTGCAGGGGCGACGGGCTTCTGAACAGTGGTTGCCCTGCCCTTGTCAAATCAGATTGACTAACTGGGGCTCCTTAGAATAATCTTCCCTGATCTGATGACCTCCCAGTGTAGTTGGTCTACAACTTCTATCAGCCTCAGCCAGCATGGACCAGTGATCTGACTCCGAATAAGGCTGTTTCTTACAATCTTACGTAGCAGAACTGTGCCTTTTCTTACTGTGGTTTCTTCAGCAGATGGTGGAATGGGAAGGAGACACACACATGACCTTCCAGCAAGAGAAGATCCTCCTTTCATTGTTGTCTCTTAGCCACTGCCTGCTACAAGCTGCATTGGTTATGGAGTGGAGATGGGCTAGTTCAGGAAATTTACCCTGTCCATTTTGATACATCTACTTGTCAAAAGATGAGAAAACAAACCTACAAATAAAGTGACTTCATGCAATAATTCCTGTAGCACGGATGTAATTAGTTTTGAGCTATACATTGTAGTTTTGAGTTTTCAAAAGGATGTGAAAAGGACTGGTTATATTTTGCAGGCTTGCTTCATTTTGTTGTGGTGGGACCTTGCATATTGTTGTCAAGCTTTAATAGATTTTTAAGATTTTTAACTTGTAGAAGCATGTGTTTATATAAAAGCTATATTAGGCACATATTAGACTTGGGAGTTTGAATTCACTATTGCTATGCCAACATGCAGACAATCTAAAAATAGTTGGGACAGCTGACATACACATCAATCTACTGTTTTTCTTTGCCACCTTTGTATATTGAAGAAAAGTTGACTAATTTATGTTGTGACCACGAACCATGTTTGCATGCAATTTTTACTGTAATTGCCCAGTTTGGGTTCTGGTCAATAGAGTCGTACCACACTACAAATAACAGCCATTTCTTTCTTTCTTTAGCTGCCAGCAGAAGATGAAATTTTATTACAGAAACTAAGAGAAGAATCCAGAGCAGTCTTTTTGCAGAGAAAAAGCAGAGAACTACTAGATAACGAAGAACTGCAAGTAAGGAAAAAAAATGAAAATGTGTTTCTAATCTCAGGTAAACAATTCTTGATCATTTTATCTTGCAATAGTTCCCTAACTTTTTGCCTCCACCCCCTTTTTTAAGAATTTGTGGTTTCTGCTGGACAAACATCAGACATCACCCATGATGGGAGATGAAGCAATGATCAACTATGAAAGCTTCCTGAAAGTTGGTGAGAAAGCTGGATCCAAGTGCAAGTAAGGCACCTATATTTTCAGGGCTTGCGCTAGTCTGCCCTTAGCTTAGAGTTCTGGACTGTCTTGGTCAACATTCAAATTGCAGGTTGTTATGACTTAATTTTTATTTCTCCCTATGTGGGCTTCTTTAAATTTGTAGGCAGCTCTTTAGAAGAGCTGTTAGAACATATGGGAACTTAAGAAGCTGCCTTATACCAAGCTCATTGGTCCATCTAGCTAAGTATTGTCTACACTGACTGGCAGCGACTCTCCAGGATTTCAGAGAGGGTTCTTTCCTCATGGCCTACAGACCAATTCAGCTATGGGGAGCAGTGATAAGAGCCGGGGGTGGCAGTGGCTGATGACTAGTGAGCCTGATAGTAGAAATCTGTGGACTGGACCAGTGCAACTGTACTGCTGATACTGGTGGTGGTGGGCAAATAGTACCTCAGGAATGAGTTCAGCCTTTCTACATCTCTGATTGCTCATATTCTACCTCACGGTAAAATTCACATAGTTCTGCAAGGATATATTGTTGGCTGTCAGAAGGAAGTTCTGATAAAAATATCATTTGAACACAGCTGCAAAGTGGTTGGAGGGGAAGTACCATTATAGGTAACAAAATAAGTTTGTTTGTTTTTGCTGTGACCTTGTACACAGTAGGGCAGCAGAGTGCTTTTATGTTTTTGACAGAAGCATCCTGATAGTGACTATAGGACAGCAGTCCTTGGCATATTCATGGCTTCTTACCAGAACTGAGGTGAAAGCTCAAGCTGGTCAAATATCAAGCAGATGACGTGAGAGAGGTGTCAAAGAGGATACATTTTGCCAAGACTTATTATAATATTTCTTCAGGATATAGCACCTTCTGAGGGGCTCTAACAATGTGGGTGTTCAACCCATAACCTCAAACCCAATTTGATGGTGGTTTTCATTACTTCCAAGTGCAGCAGTGGTAATTGCAAACCCAACCACATGGAAAGCCATATCTGTGGAATAGCTTCATGCTTGGTTCAGTAGATTTTTCACCACACTGTTGTTGTTTTTACCCATAGTTGTTTGCATGGTGAACATTTCTGGAACTGTGTGGGAAGTTGCTTTCCATAAGGATCTGCCTTCTGTTTCTAGGTGTGAATCAGGCCTAACTTTTTGCGGGGGGAGGGATGCTGCTGAGCTTGGTTGCTCCAAGTTCATGTACTGTAATTCATGTACTGGAACTTATGTCAGATTAACATTCAAACTAGGATGTGGCTCTGAGACATTGCTTAGGCTTTTGGTTAATTATTACTATTTAGATCAGGAACGAAAAGCAGTAATGAATTGCACCAACTAGGTTTTTTCCAGAACTGCTGTTCAGTGTAGGTGGAATCTGTGAGCTTCTTAAGTGGCTTGGTTTCCAATTGTCTCCCATGCTTCCATGATACACCCTTTCTTGCTCAGTCAAGGTACTCTCCCTTCCAAAGACCCACACCCACACATACATCAGAGTCCCACAACATAATTATCAGGAAAATGAAACTGACAACCTATGGAAGACTTACAGTGGCTCTGCAGAGCTTCAAAATTGTTGTTTTTTATATTTCACAGGCAGTTCTTCACAGCTAAAGTCTTTGCTAAGTTGCTTCACAACGATCCGTATGGAAGGATATCTATCATGCAGTTTTTCAATTATGTGATGAGGAAAGGTGGGTCTTTTTCTGTTTTGAATGTATTGTCATATTTTGTTTCACTTTGCCCTTGGCTTTCTTTGCCTCAAAACAGATTCTGTCATGTACCTGTATCTGTTTTACAGTGTGGCTATACCAAACGAGAATAGGTCTCAGTTTATACGATGTTGCTGGACAAGGTTACCTCAGGGAATCGGTAAGTGATGCATGTTCAACATGTCGCCTGGCATAAACTGAAGTGCTTTCTCGTGTCTTGAATTGAGGAAATTTATTTGGTAATCAGGTGTTTACATACAGTTATGTATGCAAACTAGAATATTTCAGGTAAGCAATATTCTCCTTTAGTTGTTTCTTGGAGAGAGTGCAGTAGTCTGTTTCTACTTAATGCAGTTGGCATACTAAGTACCTGATGTTCAATGAGTCTTTCTGATGTTCCGTTCCAAAGAATCACAGCTCAAGGGTTATCTTAACTGCTCTGTACTAGATAGGAGAATATTACTTGACAAAGCTTTGGTAACTAACCTGCATCTTGCATTGTGTTATGTTTGTGGCAGTGAAGCCTCTCAGCATTCACAAGCATCAGGAAGGAAGGGTATGTGGCATGAAGGGTGGCTAGAGAGTGGGGTTCTTCTGGAGTGTTCACTAGGGTTTGCTTGTTGCATCCTTACACCATCTGTAGGAAGCAGCTGGAGACAAATGGTCCGTTCCAGACCACTGTAAAGTACAGGATAAGCGTGAACAGCTGCAGCTCAAGTCATGGTGACACCTATACCTAGGGCTGCCATACGTCTAGAATTTCCCAGATATACGGGATTCGCCAGTCGGAAGTGTTGATTTTTTGGTGAATTTCTTGAAAAGCAGCTCAAAAACTTCATTTTTAAAAAATTAGATTTTGCAATAGCAATAATAATAATAATGATAATAATAATAATAATAAAGCTCTACAACTCTGCAAAAAAAAGCATTTGTTTCCAGATTTTCACTTTTTGAAATATGGCAACCCTACCTATACCGTAATCAGATATGTTCTTGTTTCATTTCCCAGGATTTAGAAAATTATATTCTGGAACTAATCCCCACATTACCACAGTTGGATGGTTTAGAGAAATCATTTTACTCATTCTATGTCTGCACCGCAGTCAGGAAATTCTTCTTCTTTTTAGATCCTCTCCGAACAGGTATGGTCAATTTGCTTTTTCTTTCTTTCGTGATAATTAGATTTTAGTTCTACCTTCGTTCTACTATCATTGGCCAGGTTTGGATGTCTATCTCCTCTCATTTACTGGACCTGTTGGTCTCTGAAGGAACTGCAGACCAGGAGCAGTGAAAGCAGAGCAGGGACCAGGACCCTGGGCAGGCAGGCAGGCAACACCTGCTGCCCAGCTAGGTGTGCTGGGGCAGTTCTATAAAGCCTGGCTGCCCTGGGGGAAAGACCAGACTCTGCTTGTAGCTGCAGTTGCTTGTAGCTGCATCCATCTCCACCCCACCCCCCAACCTGCTGGACGTACTGAAGTTAGGTATTTTTCACTATGTACATCCAGAGGAGCAGAATGATCCCCCATCCTATATTTCAGTAAAACTGGGGCATATCTTGACCTAAAAGGCAGCATATGAATGATGTTTTAGCAAGGCAAAGGGAAATTGACAAAAAATACAAGAGAATACAATACATGAACAGATTACTTTTTCTTTCTTATTAAAAGTATATATTCATCTGAAATAATACTTACTTGGTCAATTAGTAAAATTATTAAATGTAATTCTCTCCGTGTTGGCTGTTCTAGACTATATTAAGTGCTAATGTTTTATTTAAAATTGTTTAAAAATATTTGTTTTTCTCATAATTTTGATTGACTTAAAGGTTTCCAAACATTAAAACAGTTTCCTTTCATTCAATCCCCTTTGTCATGCTAAGTGGAAACTTTCTTGATGAAGCCCCTGAATATCCAAGTCATTAAGTAATAAGTAATTGTGAGGGGGTTAATTTGTTTTTGTTTTTTCTTCCAGGGAAGATAAAAATACAAGATATTTTAGCCTGCAGTTTCCTTGATGACCTTTTAGAGGTAGAGATTTATATTTATATTTACATTTCCTGTTGTGTTTCCTCATTATACTTGCTGAATGCTCACTCAATATTTTCATATTCATTCAGTTACGGGATGAAGACCTTTCTAAAGAAAGTCAAGAAACCAATTGGTTTTCTGCTCCTTCTGCATTGAGGGTTTATGGTATGTACAATAATTTGCATCATATTGTCGCATCCTCACAAAGCAGCATTTCCCGCAAACATTTTTTATATTCTTTTTTTCCCTTTTCTTTTGTTCTGGCTGTAATTTTACATGGTACAAATAAAAGCCCTTTTGCCATACCAGTTTGGAATTGCAGCTAGGTATCATGACACTGTAGTTTGTATATGCACTTCTTCCATGAGAGCATGTCATAAGGGCAGAGATCTAGGAGGCAAGGTGGCGATTGCCATGGAGCTCCTGAGGACTGCCAGCACCAACTGCGCTGCCTGGCTGGTCCCCGTGCTGCCAACAACACTGTGATTGGGGGGGACTAGGGGTGCCCAACACAACAACCAGGAAGCCACACGGAACCCGCCCCCCATGGCCTCAACCCCGCCAGGACCGGGAGCACCCCATTGGTGGCCCAGTGGAACTCCGAGGCCCAGAGGCCTCCGAGGCCGAACAGAAAACAAAAAGCAAAAAGGAGCCCCCTGCCAGCCGGACACCAGCTTGCCGCCGCCACCACCAAGAGAAAGAGGTAGGAGAGTACCGGGAAGGCCAGGGAGGCCTCAAAGAATCGTGCAGCCTAGCCAAGGCCTGACCCTGAGCCTACCACACCGTCAGCTAGCGTGAAAAGAGCAGGCTGGGGCCTAGGGGGGGGGGTACCGTGTGCCAGAGACCATCCCAGGAAACAACAAACACATCCCAGGCCCTCCGAAGAAGAAGAATTCTATTAATTTATATATATTTTTAGGGGTTTTTTTTAAAAAAAGTTTGGGTGGTGTTTTTTTTAAGAACTGTATTGGCCTGAACCATATAAGGCCACTCCCTGGGAATCCCAAGGAGTCCCTAGTGCAGGATGACACCGCTTTTATGAATTATTGGATTGCCTGCAGTGATCTTAGTAGTTTTTATTAACTATTTAGTATAATTAAGTATTTAGCATATATTTATTCCTGTCTCATATAAACCAGGGGTGGGAAACATAACTAGTGCTTCATGGATGTACTGTTCTATGCTGCCACCGAAGAAAGAAAGCTTGACTCATGGGCCTTACATATACAGTGTGACCTCGAATTACAAGCTACTTGACATCCGACGTTTTCGACTTGCGAGCGAAAAAAGTGGCCGCGCGCTTACGATTTTTTCGACATCCGAACGGAAAACCCGTTCACGGCTAGATGCGGTTTCCTCGACTTACGAATTTTTGGATGCGGTTTCCTCACCTTACGAATTTTTCCGTTTCCAATGCATTCCTATGGGAAACCGCTTTTCCTATGGGAAACTCAACTTACAAAGTTTTCGACCTACGAGTGTGCAATCGGAACGGATTAAATTCATAAGTAGAGGTACCACTAAAGTTTAAGTTACTTAAAATCTTGTTCGAATTCATCATTACAACTTTTTAATTCAGCCCTCACTTCTACAGCTCTTAGTCCACAGTCTTTGCTCTTAGCACACCTCAGATTTCAAAACAGGAATTCCTCTAGTTTCTAAAGGCAGCATTTCTCTAGTTGTGGCATGGTGGGTTACGCTGCCCTCTTGTGGTCCTAGGCAGGATATGCATGTCTTTGTCCATTAACTGGCACTCCGCATCTCTAGTCTTTTGACTACACAACAACAGATTGACACAACTACAGCTGCCACATAATACACCCATTCTGCATTTGTAAGAACTTGGTCGTTTAGTGTGGCAGCACCTACACTGTGGAACTCCTTGCCTATTGAGATCAAGCAGGCACCTTCACAGTACTCGCACAAAAGGGAGGCGCCAGCAGGCTTAGGGGAAACCAAAGGTTTGCAGAAGTACAGAAAACCTATAAGAGGGTCTTAAAACAGCCTATTCAGAACTACACATGTTTAGTGGCCATATAATGTTCAGTGTTGAGGGGATGGGGGAATGGTGCATCCTGGAAAAGGAATGGCTGCCTGCCTGAAACCCTGCATAGAAGCACTCCATTCTGCAACATTTTGTTGAGGTCGCACTTGTAAATATTAAGTACTGTCACTACAAGATGGCATAGCTTTATACGACCCCACTACCAACCATCTTCATTAGCTTTAAGACAAAAACCCTGCCAATCTGTGCAGTAGAAATCAAGAGGTTTTCTTACTACAAATCTAAAAAGTTGTAGCATGTTTGTTCACAAATCCTTTGTTATGAAGTGGCACAAGAAATTGTTACTGCATTTCCCCCCCTTCTCCCCCCCCCTTTGCAGGACAGTACTTAAATCTTGACAAAGACCACAATGGGATGCTTAGCAAGGAGGAGCTATCTCGATATGGAACAGGGACTCTGACCAACGTATTTTTGGACCGTGTCTTCCAAGAGTGTCTGACCTATGATGGAGAAATGGTACTTTTCTTATAGATGCATGATAGAAGAAATCTCTTGCAATTCTTGTAAAGGCAAGGTTGTGGTGTTTGTGATTTTGTTTTGTTTTTTAAGTTGGAACTCCTCCACTTTTTGAAGCCTATAACATTATTTGCATGCTAACAAAATAGAAGGCAAAATTCTCATGTGAGTGGCAGCTAAAAACCCACACACTGCAAATTCATAACTCAGCAGCTAGCTGAATAAGAAATATTGTGATAGGGAGGACAGTGGGCTCTTATTTACCTCCTATTGCCAAAAGCAAGAACAGCAAGCAACTTATAAATTGAAACTAACAAACAGCCTTGGAACCACAAACATACAGCCACTAATATAGAATTCACATTTATAAGACCTTGCCCTCCTTGTCAATCAGCAAAATAGCCATTGTCTACCTCCCTAAGTTAAAAATACAATTAAGTTATTGTTTAGAAAGCTGCTGCTGAGTTTTGAATAAAATTGCTCATTTTGGGGGGAGATAATTCTTACAAGTACATGCAGAACTGGAATCAGGTAGCTGAATTGGTGGTAAAAATAGAACAACGGGAAAACATAGCTTTTGCTTCCGTACACAGTTTACAACAGGAGACCTGTGTTGTCAAGATATGCTGCAGCATGTTACTTCTAGTAAAACGTATAGAATTTAGGACACTAGGCTGTATGATGCATTTCAACCAATGATTGACCAGCAAATTATTAACTGGCTAAATATTATTTAATTGCCTAGCACATGAATTCATTTTTAGTTGAACTAGAACAATGGTTGGCCATTAGACTGTGATAGGCTGTTGTTCAAATGTTCATGGTTCGTTTAGTTCAGACTAAGGAACAACCTCACATGTAGTGCTGATAGAAATCTATGGGTATGTTGCCTATCCAATAAAAAAGCATGTATTTTCTGCACACCCTTTTTTTTCTCAGCAGCCATTTTCTGAGTCATGCTGTCTTTCAATGAAAACTAACTGCTCCCCTACAAGGAAATAGCCACCAATTATGTTCTGCTTGCAAAATCAATTTAGAAAGTGGACTATAATAAACATGATTGCATCTGCTTTTAGGACTATAAGACGTACCTGGACTTTGTACTTGCATTAGAAAACAGAAAGGAACCTGCAGCTCTGCAGTATATTTTCAAGCTGCTTGATATAGAGAACAAAGGATACCTGAATGTCTTTTCCCTTAATTATTTCTTTAGGGTAAGTCCCTTTTTGTAGAGGTAGGTCATTTTTTTGTACATGTGTTGTTACAGCCTTTGTGCCTCTACCTAGAGATCAGCAGGCAATTGCTTTAAACTACCAGTGTTTGAGGTGAGGTTTTTGTCAACTTTAAAGAAATATATAAATGTTTAAAACTTCACATTAAGAAAGGGAAATAATTCAGAATGGCTTTTCAGAGCACATCTTACATAAAGAAAATACACCACTGTGATTTTAATTAAATACCAGGTTTTGCCTTTTCCGTACAACTCTTATTTTTAAGGTAATAGTCTTTGATGACCTCTAATGGCTAACTTCTATGGGATGTTAATATATTCTGTCTACCAGTAATAATGGATAAGCTGTGGTTCCTATATAATCAGAGGGCAGCTTTCATACAATAGCCTGCATGTTTTAGCAGGCTCTTTCTAAACTTACATTTTCTCATTGACTGGAACTCACTCAGATGATCCTGTTATAAAAAAAACTCATTTATGAACTAACCGTGACTACAGTATACTATTTCCAGCAAATAAGTACTTAGAGGATCACTGAATCAGCAGTCTCACAGATGTGCTGATACTAATATTAAGTCTTAGGATGTTACACCACAAGAGATACAATTTTAGCTTCCACATGATCTAGTAGAAATGTTTGTTAAATTTAAATCCCCTTCTCCTTTTTACAGGTGCTAAAATGGCTTTCAGGTTTAATCCCTTTTTTTAGGGCATGTCCTTTTGTGAATTTTGAAGATAAAATAGCGACTCCACTGTCATCCCACAGAAGTATATATTTCATTCAGATTAAAGCAATGAGAGCAATTCAGTCTTGTTTGTAAAAGCTAACCCCCTTAATATTGATCACCTTCAATTCTGTGCCTACTCAACCAAAGTATTTTGCTGCTAATGACTCAGGAGTAGGATAATTCAACTAAAGGTTTAGAGAAAGAAAATCTGGAACACTTTCAAAGCTTTTACAATAAATGCTCTGCAGGTTTAAAATACATCCAGAGCTGTGTTCTTTTAGCAGCATGAAACAGATTAATTCTTCTATAACAAACATCAATTGGCCCTTCATCTTTCAATTATTTCTTCTTCCTGTATACACTTTATAGTTAGTCTCAAAGTTTGAGGCTAAAAGCCTATTTTAACAATGAGGCCTGCTGCTTGCTTCAGTTCTAATACTTTTCTTCAAAGTGGGCTAGAAGTTGGGAATTGTTGCACATAGATTGAACAGATGGTCAGTGCTTTCTGCTTTGATAGATCTGCAGAGAAAAGGACAGATTTCAGTCCCTGCCTACACTTCAGGCAAGGGGAATGAACACAGGCAGGATACCTCTCCAAACAGATGATAAAGGACAAGATTCTTAGCTCAGTGGAAGCATACACTTTGAATGTTTAAGATCTCTGGTTCAATCCCAGCATCTCCCATCAAAGCATATTTGGTAGCAGGAACTGAACAAGACCTCTACTTGAGACTCTGGAATACTTCTACCATTCTGGGGAGACAGGGCTAAATTATATGTATGAATTAACACATAGTTGTTACTTATTTATGTAACATAGCTTATTTACTCTCTTGGATTTGAAAACATGCTGTCTTGTTTTCTGAACGTATGTTACACCTCTTTGTGCTGTTGCCATAGGCTATTCAAGAACAGATGAAAATTCATGGGCAAGAACCAGTTTCTTTTCAAGATGTCAAGGTTAGATTTCTGATCAAAATTTATTTGTATGCAGTAGTCTGAGAAAGACCTGACTTTCTGAAATGAGAGAGAGTATATGTTTATATGTACTAGGGGCAGTATTGTGGTAGAATGTTGATTTCATAGTTAATGTCTTAATAGTATTGAATGGTACAATATATTTTTGAACATTTTTGGAAAAAAACAGTAATATTCTATTTATCTAGCCTATAGGCAAACAGAACCTTCAGGGAGATAATTCTGCAGTATAAAGTAACAGGCCTAGAAGGCCTCTTGCCTAAAAAAATGTGAACAGGCAAATATTTCACATATTATCCATGTAATGTTAATTGGGTTTTTTTTTAAGGATACTTTAATTTTGCTACTTTGATTTCTGAATCCATCTTGAAAGTTGAATGGGAGAACTGATAGATGCTTGGACACATGCCTCATTCTCATCACCTAATGAATAAGGCTATAAATAGCAGCACAAGTGGAGGAAGCGATAGCTGGTGCCCCCAAAACTCATAGCAGTCACTAAGGGGTAAAACCTCTGCATGTAGCTGTTTAACCAGAACTCTTTGGTCATGCCACCATAGACCCTTTTGCTACTTGCAGGCAAATGACTTGCCACCTTGGACAGTTTAAAGCAGCATGCACTTGGTGGCTGTGTTGTGTGTGTTACATTGTGTCAGTTGGAAAACATGAATTGATTTATGAGGCAAGCTTTTTACTGCAAGTAGGTAAGGAAGTCTTATCATGGCGTCAACAAAAATTACCTGTCCTATGCGAGACCCACTGTTGAAAAAGATCCAACACTTGGGAGACAGCTGTCACATGGAGCAATTAAATGTAGCTGTACATCTGCCCTTATGTTAGTGCAGGGGTCGGCAAACTAAGGTCCGTGGGCCGGATGCAGCCCACCAGGCTCGCTAATCTGGCCTGCGAACCTTGTTGACCCTGCTGCCCACTCGGTCAGTCCCTGCGCTAAACCAACACGGCACAGTCCGCATGGGGACTGACTTCCACGACGTGGACGCCAATCCAACGATGGAAGCTCCTGCAGCCAATCCGAAGCTGTGGACACCTCTGGGCAACGCCCCTTACTTCCCGCTTAGGTGGCTGCGTATGGTCAAGAGCCGAGTGGGAGGAAGCGGTGGTGGTGGAGAGGCTGCCTCCGCCGCCCAGGCCAGCGGCTTGGGCTCTGCACCCCTGGCTGAGGCAGACGATGACGCTGCTGAAGACAAGGCAGTGGGAGGGGTCCTTTCAGGAATGGTGGGGGTGCTTTTGGAAGGGGGGTGCTTTCAGGAGAGGGTGGGTCCAGCCCCTCACAAGGTCTGAGGGACAGTGGATCGGCCCCCTCCTGAAAAGGTTTGCTGACCCCTGGTTTAGTGTATACAGATTCTAAATTTAATCTAGGTCACTGCCATCCCCTCCAAAATGCATTTACAGGAGCTGATGACCACTGCTCCTTATGCTGGCTGCTAAGACAAAACAGGTGTCATCCGCTCAGTAATTTACTCAGACAATGTGGGAGCAGCACTGCAATAAAAAACTTTACTAGAGGAATTAACTGTGACTGTATTTTGAAAGCAAGTATAAACACATCCTTCGTATATTGTTCAGTTTACATTCCTTTTCAGCCAGGATGTGCTTTAACCAGCACGAGGGGAAAGTGAAATAGTTACATAATTATTTTGAAATAAAAATAATAAATAAAAATAAGTCCTGGTACTGGTACGCAAACATTTTTATCCTATTTGACTTCCATTAAAGAAACTGTTAATTTTTGGTTGCTTTTTCTAGGATGAAATATTTGACATGGTGAAGCCCAAGGATCCTTACAAAATCTCTCTTCAGGACTTAATCAACAGTAGTCAAGGCGACACTGTCACTAGCATTTTAATTGATCTTAATGGCTTCTGGACCTATGAGAACAGAGAGGTTCTTGTAGCAACTGACAATGACAACACAACAGATCTTGATGATACATGATTTAACTGGAATAGTCTGTATCCATGGAGATCTGCCCAACTGATACAGTGACCATTTAAAGCTGAATAATGTATTCATTACCCAAATAAATGAAGCTTCCATGTAGCTCCAGATGGGCAAGTTTTGTATAAGGCTTGTGAGATGGATCTTCTCTGTAGCAAAAAAGGAAAAGAGTACTGCTGTTTGTTGAAAATGTAATTAAACGTTTACAGACGTTTCTGGTAGATTAAGTTTATTGAAATTATTCCTAAACCTACAAGCCACCTTCCAGTTTAGACAAATTATACCTGTTGGTATAATTTGGTCTTGAATGCTCTTTTTGGTTTTGTACTGGGTGCATTGGCATTGCAAAAACAAATCATGTGCAAGAAAGAAACAAATCTCTGGGTCATTTATATCTGAAATATCAGATATGTAGAACTGTAGTTACAAATGTGCAGCTCAATTCTTTAAAAACTACTATGGAAGTAAATACCTGGTCAAATGGATAATAGTGAAACCTCCCTCTAAAACATCACAAACCTTGATCTGTTATAACAAGCAGTTAGTGTAAATGCTCAATGATGGTGTTAATTGTTCTAAGTGTTGCAAGTGCACAAATACAGGGTTTCAAAAGTCATGGGTGTGTCTCAAAACATGTGACTATCCTGTCAAAACATACCTCTGATTTCTTAATTGCATGCAGCCCTCCAAGGCCTTATCCAGGCGTAACTTCTGTGGAACTCAATGGAACTTACTTCTAAGTAGACACAGGATTACAGGCTTAGTAGGGTGAATGTATAGGCTTACTAGAATCCCAGGACCTACTGCTGGGTATTTTAATGGCACCTGTTCCTGCTGCATTCATACAAAAGGTTTGCTAGTCCTATAATAACAACTCTGAACCCAACTGATTTAAAATTATATTAAATATAAAATTTAATGCATTTACAAGAAAAAGTACCCACTTTCATACCATTTGCATATACTGAAAGAAATAGTAAAGGTAAGGCACAATGACTAGAAGAACCTCATGACAATAAGCCCTTCCTATTATAAAAAGCAATAACATTTTTGGTGAGAAGTAATTATACAGCTGGGCACTCAAAAGGCTTAATAATTTACTGTGATGCCCTGAATAGATACTTAATATAGGCTTCACATAGTTTACAACTGGCATTTGGAATCTGAATGATTCTTAAATCAAAAAGAATGTTCCCTTTCAGATTTTTTTTTAAAAGAAGGTTGTGATGTGCCATTTAGTTAAAGCTGTTCTAACATTCTCAAGTTAAGAAGAGCTTCCTGTAAAAAAAAATAAAAATAGCGTGGCAGACAAGACTTAAAACACCCTTCCCACATGCCTGATAGCGACAGTGAAGGAAAGGGCATGATCCGTGAGGTGGTTCTATCTCTCTGCAGTTTTTCTGTGACACTTTTCCTATTTCCATACTACATGGATTTGTAGTCCAGTTTCTTCCTGACTCCTGGCTATTTTATACAGGTGCACAGCAAGCTTTTAAGAAAGTGACTCAAGACAGTGGAAGAAGCTGTGTAACAACAGCCCAAAAAGGTTTTGTTTGTTTTGCATGGTGTACTGCTTTCTGCATGCATCTCTCTGTGCCACATATCCACAGACATCTGGATCCTGTCCTATATCTGCAAAGTTTTGTGCTGCAGAATTTTGTGAGAATTAGTGTGGATTGTCCTCACAAAAAGGTTCATTATACAAGTTAAATTGTCAGTAGTCCTTAGTCAGGGTGCCGACAAGATCCTTTCTAGCTAGAAAACCCACCCCTGTTGACATGCAGTAGCAATTCTCAAACTTATTTTCAAATATTTTAAATATAAAAATCAAGTTCTGTCACTCAACAGTGTCTGTTTAACTCAGAATGAAAAAACACTGCAAGGGTATGCAAAATAATTAATTTAGCATACCTCACTACTTTTGTTTTTTACTACACCCAATATTTAGAGCCATCATTTTATCAGCACACCATCTCCTATCCAGACTATCTTAATATAGAATTCCTTCCCAACACACATAATAAAGTCAGAGATTACAATGTGAACTTACTCTGTATATTACTCTTGCTCTTCCAACTAAGCAATGAGAACATGTTTTAGGGACCCCTTAACAGGACAGTCCTTTATAAGATAGTTTTCAGACAAGTTCTTTTATACAGTTGTTTCTTTTAACAGGCATTAAACAAAGTCACCTTATTTTAAACTATATGACTGGACACACACACACACACAATAGTGACAATAAATTAAACTAAGTCACAAAGATGCCTTGTGAATTAGTTGCCATTAGTCTAAACTTGCACCTAGGTTTCAATAAGTAACATTATAAATGCAAAATGACCTTAAAACCAAAAAAGCACAGTGATCAGTCCACAACTGTCAACAAGGCACCAGATGTTCAGGAAAGACATTTCACTTGTTCTGCATAGATAGATCACAGGACCAGTTATTTGCATTTCATAATCTAATAGGTTAAGCAAAATGTCTTAGCCTTTATTAGACAGATGTTGGCTGAAGAGACATTAATATCTCCGACCATACTTTGAAATAAGTTACATTCCACTGAACATGCATAACAGCCTACAAACATTTGACAATTAAGAAACGGTGTGATAACCAGTGTCACACAAGCCGACTTCTGCTCAAGCAGCAGGGCTTCTCCTGCCTCTCTTCCCCACTACAGCCATTCAAAGCAGATTTCAGGAGCGCAGAGGGGAGGGGAGGCTGGAGAAACCCTACTGCATGACCAGAAGTCCATTCCAGTGACAACCAGACACCGTTAGATGCCACCCAAAGAATTCTAATGCAACGTTCTCGTTCTAAGCAGACACTGGAGAAATATCTTGTTTGCTTTCCACAACAAGCGAATGATCTTCCGTTTCAAAGTTGAGATTTACAAATGTACTACAGGTTGTAGCCTCTGGCTGAGCTGTATGGACAGCAGTCCCCTCTTGACTCTGGTTCTGCTGCTCTTGAAACCTCCTTTCTGCTTCTTCTGACATCTTATTCTCTTCCTCCTCTTCCTCTTCCTAAGAAAACAAACCTCACATGTTGTAAAAACCACCAGGACTCCATTAATTCATATATTCTGAGCATATTAATGTGTGCCCAAATCATTTATCGCTGTCACGTTGCTACTACTGCAGCACATTACTATTGCAAAACTCTTAAGTACCCATCCAACAGGAAAGGTCAACTTAACATTAGAAAACATTAAGCCAACCTGCATGCTTCTCAACAGAAAGAATGGCGATATTGTTTTGAAAAAAAGGTTCATTTTCTACAGATCAGCATTAAATATGGAAGCCTCTCATCAAATGATTTTTACATGTCTGGCAAATGGTAGTAAAACTATCAAAGTAGCCTCTGAACAGAAGCTGAGATTTGCAACTTTAGGAACCAGTTCTTCCTGAAGCATGACCTTCTGAAATACAAAGAAGCATTTCTTCTACTTCAAATGTAAATTAGAGGGTAACACCCTTAACTTCCTCTTACAAAGAAAAAAAACTAATAAAAAATAGAATATCAGTTGAATTATAAAACAGGTGTATGGTAGTAGTTTCTCAGTTTAAATTGATACCCCATACCATGTAATTCCTTCCAGTGTAGCAAACTATTTTGTATAATATTAGGCCAACGTAGGTTAAAGTCAATTTGAAAAGTACATACAACCAAGCATGTTTTCCTGAAAAGATTGCATCTGGGATGTACTCTTAAGTTCCCATTAAAAAAATGTCCTGTCAAATGGACTTAAAGGGGAGAGTGAAAACAAGTTAACTACAGAATAAAATGTGTTGACATGGATAGATTTTTAGAGAATGAAATATGACATCTTTAAACCATTTTAAGAAACCAGACTATTATGCAGTACATTTTAGTAAATCTGTTTGTAATTCCTACACTGTTAAAAGGGTACAAAAAGGCACACACCTCTTTCTTCATTCTGTAGTATTCATCTATGGCATACTGGTATTTTGGCGTACTGATTCCCAACACAGAGGCAATCTTTTCACCAAGGAAGTCACACACTGAATAAATAAAACACATTTATGAATGTTGCAGCCTTACCAAGCAAACTTGTGAGCAGTTTCCCATTAGCATTCTGCACCATCTTACATTTATTTATTTAAATGATTATATACCACTGTATCATAAATATATATCACAACAGTTTACAACAGTATAAAAACATGAAACATTAACAAAGCAGCCGGAAGGGGCTTCCCCCCATTATTCTACTTCCTTAGTTTTTGTGTCTACTTGTACAAGCCAAAACATGAACCACACAAACTATGGAAACGAAACCAAATAAAAAGTGACAGCACAGAACAGATGATAAAAGACTACACCCTTTACACCTAAAACCGTACAGAGTGAAGGTTGTTTGGGCTTTTCATGAAAATTCCCACTAAAATAGATTGCTGTACAGTATGTTTAAATTTTCTTCAAATGTACCTGAACAAGGCTATTCCAACTCCCCTTTTAGTGCTTTAACACCAGGCCCAAAGGTGTTTCAATGGTAAACTAGATGTATTAAACAAAAGATGGCAAGATATGTCGTCGCTGCACAGTGGGTCACTGGGCTAGAGCTGCTTGAGTTGGCCGCCTCCTTATACTTATCTGCTCTACAGTCAAGTGAAGAAGCCACAATTGTTCAGCTCAGAGTATTTATAGCTTGCAGGTATCAAATGCTGGATGAGCAGGTATACACACACAACCTGAAAAAGGGCAGGGGAAACTACCACAAACTTTCCCTTTTACTAAAAGCTTTTCATCATCTTAAGTCTGTCCACAAATTACACATACGTCTTCACATAATAACCTGGTGGTCAATGTGTGCAATACTTCTCTTGTGACTTTTAATATTTTTTAAAAAAATACCACGCCTCCCCCCATCTGTCCAATTCCCACCTGAGACTCCCCCCCCCCCGGTGACGTCATAAAATGATAGAATAAACTGAAGGGAGAAGCCAAGGGGAACAGTCAACAAGAAAGGAGGTCGTAACATTAATTGCAATAAAAAGTTATCTACTTTTGTACCCTAGTGCTGCATCTTTCAATCAACTTATAAAGCAGAACAGAAGGCATGTGTAGAAAATGAAGACTGTGTTTCACTGTAATATATTTTTCAGAGTAATATACCACCCACTCATGCCAGAATATAGCGAAGTGTAGGCACTGAAATATGCAGCACTAGACATACTTCTGTGAGGAAAAATAGTATTCAGTGCCTCCTTTAAAACTTTTAGGAAAACACTGGATAAACCAAGTAAATGGGAGCTTTCAACACTTCACTAGACTTCCTTCTGCAGGTTAAGGAATGATTTGGGTGTTTGCATATCAGTAACTATCACTTTCATGCCTTCATTTCATGCCTGTCCTTTCAGTCTCATACCACTGGACACTTCATTATAACTTACTTTGCTTTCTGTAGTTCTTAGACACAGTTAGACAGAGAATAAATAAATACCTGATAGTGTTGATGTGGCTACTCTTAGCATCTGAAACCACAAATAGGGCCCCCAAGTTAGTGATGCCTGCAATAAATAAAGGTTAAGTTCATTTATGTTACACATCTGAAAGACTTTTAATTTATTTCATGTGTCTCGTGTAAGTTGTATCCAATGGTGGTGTTAGGCAAGTGGAAGTACTTCTGCTTGTACTAGCAGGGCATCCAATTTTCATTGACCCCTCTTCATAGTACAGCCCTCTGCAACAGTTCCCATACTGTTCCCAACCCTCAGGAGCAGCTTGCCAGAGGGAGTAATGGGCTGCAATGTGTAGGGAGAATTGGTGGGATTCAGTTGTCCAGCCATGCATGAGCAGAAGTGCTTCCACTTGCCTAAGGCTATCGATGAATGCAACACTGAATGTCTTTATTGGTTGACTTGGGTATAACAAGATCAACACCACCAACGGAAGGGGGGGGGAGAACCAGGAAAAGTGACCTGAAAACACGCTGCCCTCATCTCTTCACCATACCTTCCTCTAACATTTTAAATTGTTTATCACGGAGATGAATTTCAGTTGCTAAGCTGCCAAGAACAGGGCCTTTTTTGTAGTGGCACCTAATGGTAGAATACCCACCCTGAATATATTTTCTTGGCAACAAGACACAATGCCTTCTTTTCCCAATGTTCACATGCATAAATTATAGCTCTTCCAATCAGATAGAAAATCATATTACTTATATCCTGTGCTTCTGAATATATGCATAAATGTAGAAACATAGAAATCTTCATTAAACCAAGTCAGACAATTTGTCCCTCTATCCCAATATAGTCTGATGGAAACACAGTGGTGCACATGTAGCAGCAAAACCAGACACCTTCATTTGCCCCACCTGCAGTAAAACATGTCTCTCCCATATTGGTTTCTCCAGCCACAGCAGGCACTGTAATTCTCCAACGGTTTGACCTCACACCCACACACCCCCAATGGCACACTCTTCCATTGTCTCCCGAAACAAACTGATGCCAACAACCTGCACATGCTAGGAATTGAACCTGGAACCTTCTGCATGCAAAGCATCTGCTCTGCTCTCACCTCCTCAATTCTGCAGATACAATACGTAAGATGGCAATAGCATTTAGGAGCCAATTTGCCATTGCAAATGCAGAATTTGCCACACCAGAAAGTTTACAAAAATGAAATCTTTATATCTGACATGCATTAACAATGCAAGGAAGTAAAGTTATAATTATCCTGCTGTAAATAAAAATGCAGTGTAAAACAAACCTTTTCGTCTTGGCATGTTTCAAAACTAAAGCTTTATCGACATGAAGATTGGCTAGTTCTTACCTGAAGAAACTGATAATTAAATACAAACACTTTAATCTATTCTGGGTATTGATCAAGTCCTTAAATGGAGTCAGAATCTTAAGAGCCCTGCATGTATGCCCAAGCGCTTTCATACGGGCTTTCTGAATTTCTTTTACAACTGCAACTATCTACCCTGCAGGAAGGCTGTCCAAGGCCCCCCCCCCCCCACGCTTTCTGGCAGGACTTTTCAGGGAAGGGAAAATCCTAATGTGTGAGTGGAAGCTCCAACTACTTCTTACAGAAATTGTAAATACTCAGGACCCTTAGAAGCAAATGTACTTATGTGGGGTCTACAGAAAAAGGCATGAACAAACATTACAAACTTATTATTCAATGTTACAGATAGGTAGCCGTGTTGGTCTGAGTCGAAGCAAAATAAATAAAAAAAATTCCTTCAGTAGCACCTTAAAGACCAACTAAGTTTATATTTTGGTATGAGCTTTCGTGTGCATGCACACTTCTTTTATTTATTATTCAATGTTCTCAATGCTCATTTGCAAAAACCAAGGTATCTCTGAAGGAAGAAAAATGCACATTTGTATTCCCTGGCCCATTCTGGTGAAACAACAGTTCACAGGCTGAACCCCCCCTCCCCCCAATTTTATGAACTTCTATATAGATTCATTTGTTATTCTTTTTAGCTACCTAAGTAGATTTTTGTGCATAGTCAGAGGCAGAAGTCATAGGCAGGGGTAGGTGAATACGTACTTCTGGTTTATAAGTGCAGGCTTTGAAATAAGTCTGTATACCATTAAAGCTATGATTTCAGACCAGAAGCAAACCATTTTATTTTAGGTTCTGCCTCTATTCATAAAGAACCCAACACCAGCAAAGTTCCATTTTTTAAGGCTGCTGTGTTTCCATTAAAAGTCCTAATATGTCAGTTCACTAAGGCAAATTTAATGAGCAGATGCTAGTCTTTGTAAATGTATCCTTTTATACCACAACTGAAATAATAAGCTATCAACATGACACTGTCAGAAAACAGACCATTTATTCGTCTGTATAGAAATCCTACAGCATTTTTGCCAAGGCGCCAGAGCTCAGCTGGGGATATTCTTTTTCTCTGCCTCATTTATATTGCTGGGGCTCACACAATATGCCACAGGTGACAGCAATCCTTTCTCAGCTGTACCACAATATGATGTTTTGGCACTTCTTGAAGACCTATTTATTTGTCCTAACATTTGCTGGTTTTTAGTGCCAAGCTTCAAGTGTTACATTATAAATTAATGTTTTCTACTGTGTATTAATGTATGGTATTTATGATTACTGTTGCTTTATTTTGTATATTGTTCTGCAACTCTAGAATGAAAGTCGGTATACAAATAAATAAATAAAAACATTTATCCTATCATGAATACTATAATGAAAGCAAGTTATACAGCAGAAGATGGTTCTACAGCCATTTCATTTTAAATTTGTATAATAAAATGTCACACAAAGAAGGCTTATGAAGTGTACTATGAAGCTGTAAAAAGGACGGATTGTTTTTCGCAGATTCTATTCCACTATGCTTTGGACACAGTTGCATTCTGCACTCCAGCATCTTTCTCTCTCTCTGCCTTCCTTGCAACACAATGCAAGTCAATAGTACCTCTCTCTGTTCTGAGACAGAATTGCTATTCAGGATGCCAGATCTTGGCCTGGTAATAGGGCATGTCTGATGTAAAATTCATTGCATTCAGTAAAATATTTCCTTCTAGAAGCTGAGTAAACTCAAAGCAACAAACCTGAATTGTACTGATGTTGTTGACCTAGTTGCATGTTTATTTCAAACAGGACTTTGCCCCTAAATATATTGCAATACAGTATTCAAGAATCCTTACAGAAGCAGCTGAACATTTTAGTGTCTGTTTGTATAAAAAAAATCAGCTCTGGGAGGACCAAACAAGACCAAAACAGGATAGGATGGCACTGCGTTGACTATACAACATAGTTTATTTAGGCCAATACGTTGCTGAAAAAAGAAATAATCCTTTATTCTGCACATGTATTCTCTGAAATGCACAGAAGTAATTTTTTTGTATGCTTTTATGGAATAACCACTAGCACAGGGAACCTGTGGCCTTGCAGATGCTATTGGACTCCAATTTCTATCACTGCCAGGAAGCATGACCAATGGTCGAGGTTGATGAGAGTTGCAGTTCAACAACAATGGGAGGGCCAGATGTTCCTTACCCCTGTCCTCAGTCATCCATCAACACCACAAATCCAGAAAAGGGTTGGTTAAACAAAACTGACATACCAAACAGAACACTTAACACCCCTCAGGATACAAACAGAAACCTGGGTTCGTCTTGTTTAAATAAACACATATAGATCTACAGCATACTCAAATGTTCAAAACACTACAAATATTGCTTTCCATTCTGAGTTTCCACTTTCTTCTACCCAATTTTTATCAACTCATCTCTCCCACTGCAGTCTCTCCAATACCCATTCTTCACTTTTCAAGAATGTTCTCAACACTAAGGAACTGCTTTTTGGTGTAGGGGGAGGGAAAACTCCGTTATACAAGCAGAGTTTCATTTGTGCTACTCTGCATCCAAGCCATTATCTCAGTACAGTTGTACCTTGGAAGTCGAACGGAAGCCATTCGACTTCCAAAACCTTCAGAAACCAAAGCACGGCTTCTGATTGGCTGCAGAAGCCCCATCAGACATTCAGGTTCCAAAGAACGTTCACAAACTGGAACACTCACTTCTGGGTTTGCTGTGTTCGGGAGCCAAAATGTCCGAGTACCAAGTTGTTGGGGATCCAAGGTACGACTGTACTCTTAGAACAGTGCAAGGAAGGTCAGACTCATTCCCTTATTTCAGATGGGGGTGGGGTGGAGGGTTGTGGCTAAAATAGTTCAGGTTGTCTAGTGCCATATTGCAAGTTCATTGGCCAACTGAGACAGAGGCAGATTTAGGGACCGTGACCAATTCAGTCTCACTGGGCACAAAGCGCGCGCGGGGGGGGGGGAACCACCGCAGCTATGATTTAGAATGTAGCGTAAGAGGCAGGGGCGCCAAATCTTGGCATCACACAGGGCATTGCTGAAATTTGAGGCCCCAAGGTCCACCACTGACAGAGATCTGAAACTGTGTACAGGCCATTTTGCATGCATCCAATTGACACGTGACTGCCAACACACAGGTCCTTTTGGCCCCGGTAGAGGGCAGAACAGGGGTGGGGCAAAACGGGTGCAGAACAGGGCATCGCAGGCCAGGACAGGCTTATGCACGTTCAACCTACATGTGGCGGCTAGGAATGGAACTCCCACACAAAATGATTGCTGCCTATATTTTTAAAAAGACACCACATTATGGCGAATAGTCCTCTTCCTATGCAAATAGATTTATCAGAAGGTAAGAGTTAATAGAATTTTATTACTCCATTTGGGTAACATAATGCATCATGAAAAACAAACAAATCTCAGAAACAAACCTACTGGATCAACAGAAGGCAAGAGGTCTTTTTTCTCCTGCTGCTCATCCTCCTCTTCATCTGTGCTGTATTCTTCCATGGTTTCTCCGCTTGCAAAGTGGATGACCCTTCTTGGAATTTTCTTCTTTTTTCCGATGACTCCAAGTTCCACATTCTCAAAGCCTCTATCGCCATTTGCATGCAACTGAAAGAGAGGGAAACTTGTCAGTTGCAAAAATGCCCACGTGATAAGGGAAGGATAGAAGGCAGCCCTTAGGGAAGTTTTTAATGTCTGATGTTTTATCGTGTTTTTAATATTGTTGGGAGCCACCCAGAGTGCCTGGGGTAACCCAGCCAGATGGGTGGGGTATAAGTACCGTGTTTCTCCAAAGTAATAAATAAATTAATTAATGTTTTGTTGTTGTTGTTAAATGGCTCTAGAGCAAGTTCAACTTCTTTGCAGACCCCCACAAAATAATCTTCCATAAGTTTTACAATTATATTTCACCCACAGCTTGGGGGCACAGGAAAGTCTAATTTTAAATGAATTTTATGGAATGCCTGTAAATTGCCTTGAGACACATGTGAAGGAGCTTCATAAATAAATAAACACTGCCACATGTTGTTAAATGCCTATATAAAATAGTCATTACTTCCTGGTCACTTTATTTCCAAGTTTTTTCATCTATCCCTACAATCTGGGAAGCAAATCATACTTATTTTGAATTTGCAGCTAGTAAGTGAGGTTGTGACACAATAAATTTGCTCAAGGCTACCCAAGAAATCCCTGATTGAGCAGGAATTTGGACTAGGACCAGTAAAATCCAGAAAGCCAGCCTGCAGAAAGTAGACCCACATAAAATTGTTTCAGTAAATATTAGATCAATGCCTATTTGCTCCTATTGCAAAAGAATGTAAACAAAATGTATCGTGCCAGTTTAAATTTCCCCCCTTATTTGTATTTAACATTGAGCGTCCCTTCTTTACAGTTTCACTCAAGCATTAATTTTATTAAATATCCATCAGTGTTTTTGTACCCAAAAGTATACAAACAACAAAAGCTTTATGAACTCTTTAGCCTCCTAAGGCACTTTCTTAAAGAGCATCCTTTACATGTGTGTCACTGCTTTTGCCAAGTTTTCACAGGTGAAAGTCAAAGCCAGTCCATGTAATATTAAACAGGCCGATTTGTAACAGGTATCTGCTTACAGGAGGAGCTCGAAGAAATCAGAACAGCTGATATATATGTGAAGTACAAAGGTAATATCAAGGCAGAAGGTAGATGGTGCACATAATAATTTGATGATTAAATGGTATTTGCGAATTTATTCATATGTATGTGAAAAACAGGCTACTAGTTATTTTATTAAATGCAAATGATGACATTATAAATACTAAGAATTCTGGATCTTGAAGCCCTGTAAAACAGAATGGATTAGTCCTGGATTTGTGAAAAGTTAAGAATGAACTGTTTAACCGGCTTCACTACAAAATTCTTTTCAGATCGTGTTTTTACCAATGAAATAGTCTAGCTGTTCTACGGGGGAATTAGCACAATCCTGTTATCATGAAATGAAGATGTTCCGGTGCTTAAAAGACAGAACCATGTTCATTCCTAAAGTGTTCAGATGTGACACTGTTTTGTTTTTTATTTCTTTTTTTTAAAAAAAACCTGCTTTTTGAGAACTGCTGAGAACCTTTTCTCTTTTTCCCCCCTTTCTTTTTTTGTCCGTAACCAGCTTCTTCTGAAAAGATGGGCAACACCTCCAGCCCACAGGTATAGCATTCCCTGCAAGCTATGCTGCTTTAAAAGTGTAGGCCATCTGAACGACAGTATTTAAGCAATTACACAAACCTCTCTTTACAACCTTCCAAGGTTCGGCCAATACTGAACCGGGTCCTAACCACACCCAGCATCATCACCACCAGGAATCACAGGACTAGGAAAAAAAGCAGCGCGATCGGCACGGGGAGGGGGAGGAAGTGGCAGCAGCATACAAATAAGTTGGGGGGAAAGCACAGCGCCCACAGGCCAGGTGGTGGCTACAAATAAAGCATGCGCTAGTTGCACAATTAGGGAAATTGTAGGTGGTTTCCAAGGAGCGATGGAGGAGGCGCCTTTAAGCGCTTTGCACCCCGGCAGCGACCTCCATAAGACAAGACGCCAAAGGCTCCCCTTAGCAGACCCTGTTTGTGAGGAAGGCAAAGGTTGCAGCGAGGAAGGGCGCACGCAGCACACCCCCTTGCGCCAGGCAAAGGAGGGCAGGGCTGCCCCTTCTCCCCTCAGACAGGGCGGAGACCGAGGCATGGCGAGAGCCGGGCTGAAGGTGTCATGGAGGAGAAGGAGGAGGCTGGGTCAGGTGAGCGGCTTCCCCCACCGCCGCCGAAGAGGGTCCCTGGGCGGAGTGGCGGGGAAAGAGACTGACCTGCTCTTGCTCCATGGCGAAGGCGGTGACAGCGACGGCGGCTGGGGCGCAATACAGAGTGATGGCGGACAGCCCCTGCTCCATACTCCCACCGCCCTCAGCCCAGCCTGAGGGAGACTGGCAGCAGCGGGGCTCGCGCCAGGCCGAACCACCCTCCTCCTCCTCCCGGGCGGAGGCCCTGGGAAGTGAGCTCATAGAAAGGGCGGCCCCAGCGGCCCCGCCCTGGCTCGCCGGTTGCTAGGAGACCAGGAAGAGCCCGCTCGCTGGGGCCCTCTAGCGGCAGAGGGGGCAAGGGCGGCGGTAGATGCGGCGGCCTAGCATCTCTCTGCCACTGCCCCAACCCCCACCCCCACCTCCACGGCTTCTCGGCTAGGGGCGAGTTAGGGCTCAAGGACGAGCTAGCCTAAGTGCCATCTGTTGTCGGGCGCCCATAGTTTGTGGAGCGACAGGAAACAACAACAACAAAATCCTTATCCATCTCCCGCATGGACTACACTTCCTGGACTCCAAATCCCATCAGCCATTACTGTTGGCTCTGCTGGCCGGAGCTGATGGGAGTTGGAGTTCGGCAGCTTCTGGAGGGCCACAGCTTCACCCACCCTGCTTACCTTATCTATAACAGTGATGGCCAAACTTGGCCCTCCAGCTGTTTTGGGACTACAACTCCCATCATCCCAAGCTAACAGGACCAGCGGTCAGAGGTGATGGGAATTGTAGTTCCCCAAAACAGCTGGAGGGTCGAGTTTGGCCATCACTGCTATAGACTATTTGCTTGACAGATTGGATGGTCATATCATGGATTTTTTAAAAGTTACAGGTAGGTAGCCATGTTGGTCTACCGTACTCAAAACAAAATAAAATTTCCTTCCAGTAGCATGAGACCAACTAAGTTTGTCATTGGTGTGAGCTTCTGTGTGCATGCACACCTTTTCAGATACACTGAAACAGAAGTCACCCAGACCCTTATATATAGTGAGAGGGTGGGGAGGGGTATTACTTAGAAGGGTGGTGGGAATGGGTGATTGGCTTATAGGTGTGGTAGACCTGTTGACGACTGTTAACGACTGCAATTGGTCTTACATGAAAAAGCAAGGGGTGATATGGCTAAAAGAGTTATCATGTACTACCGTAGCTGGCCCTGCATGCGTTGCTGTGCGTTAGTCTGTGAAATGGAGGGTAATAGCCCCCCTTCAGATACCCCTGAGCCTCAGAGTCCCCCTGAGTCGAGGCGAGATACTGTGGAGAGGGCAGGTTTCATCCCTGTGTCTCCCCCCACCCTGTTCTGACCCATTACGTATCTCTGCTCCCTATTCGCCCCGCCCCCCGCATCCCCTCCAGGCAGGCCCCTACCTCCACTTGGCAATGTTGGTTATTTGGTAGGGGCCTAGGGGTGTGATAATGGCCGCCTTGGTGGTTTCAGTTGCTTGGTTGATGATGTCATTTGGTTTGTGGGTGTGGCTTAGATTTCACAGGAAGGGAGGGGATGGAGGAGGGTATTACGCCACTTGAGGGCGCTGTTTGACTTGGTGGAAAACCAGGTCTATACCTGCCCAGGTGTGTGATTTGAGGGATTTTTGTCCCCAACAACGCTCGGGGAGTGGCTTGGATCGTTGTGTCATAATTTCAGGACGATCGGTCAAGCGGTTACAGAGAAAAGTGGAAAATGCAGTTTCACGATTTTTACATTTTTATATATATGAGATAAGAATCCAATGTCTCTATTCAGACCGGTCTCTCCATGGTTTTAAATTTGGTAATAAGTTGCAATTCAGCAACTTCTCTTTCCAGTCCATTTCTGAAATTCTTTTGTAATACGAGTTACTTTGAGATCTTGTATAGAATGTCCTGGGAGATTGAAGTGTTCTCCTACTGATTTCTCTGTCTTGTGACTCCTGATGTCAGGTTTACGTCCATTTATCCTTTGATGTAGGATTTGGTCTGTTTGTCCAATAGAGACCTGAAGGGCACTGTTGGCATTTGATGGCATACACAATGTTGGAAGATGAGCAATTAAATAGTCCTTAGATACCGGTAGTATGTTTGATGTTGTTGGAGCCAGTAATGCTGGTGTCCCGGTGTATGTGGCAGCAAAGTTGGCATCTGGGTTTATTTCAGGCTCTGGTACCAGTGTCCATGTTAAGTCTGGTGGTTGTATTATTGTGGGTGAGGAGTTTTAAAGACTGGGTGGCTGTCTTCATCCCAGAGCTTGAGAAAGAGAACTGTCATTGTCTAGGAGAGGTTGTAGATCTCTGATGATGTGTTGAACTGTTTTAACTTGGGAGCTGTAGGCTTTAAGCTACCATCCCAAACATACCAAACAATCCATTGTATATAGCCAGGCCCTCTGTTCTTACTCTACAGACTCTCACCTAAGAGATCTACAGCAAACCTTTTTAGAACTAAAATATCCACCCAATGAAGTTAAACAACAGATCAACAGAGCCAGACTGATATCCAGATAACTTGCTGCAAGACAGACCCCAAAAAAGAAAATAACAGACCACCACTAGTAATCACATACAGCTCCCAATGCAACATACAGTAAAATCACTTAGGTTTTTCATTTAAAAAAATCTTATAATGTGATAATTTAGAGATCGTGGGACTTGACCCCCTCCTATACAACAGGCCCCTAAGCGTCCTGAAACCCACTTCTAAGGATTGATGGATCCTCTGAAAAGATATGGAATGAGGCACAGGGGGCTACAGCCAGTCAGGGGACTTGGGGGAACCCAGCAGGACCACTAAGCTAGAAGTGGTGTCTGCTCGTGCATGAAACTTTGGATCTAAGGCAATGTGTTTATTTGCAGGAAAGGGAAAGGCAGGCAGACAACATCTATCCAAGCATTAGTATAGCTTGGTAGTTAGTCCCTGAGATTGGGCTTCAAATTAACTGAATATAGTAATGAGGCTTGTTGATGGACTTAAAAACCTGTTGATCAGCACTTTGATTATGTAGAGCTTTACTATGTGCATTCAATATTCTTATGTCTGACATATTAACTAGCGCAAAACCATGTTCTTTGCAGAAATGAAAGACTATACACTTAGAACAGGAGAGAGAAATCATTTTAAGGGTTAAGTACAGTTCCCTGCGGGACGCAGGTGGCACTGTGGGTTAAACCAGAGAGCCTAGGGCTTGCCAATCAGAAGGTCAGCGGTTCGAATCCCTGCGATGGGGTGAGCTCCCATTGCTTGGTCCTTGCTCCTGCCAACCGAGCATTTCGAAAGCATGTCAAAGTGCAAGTAGACAAATGGGTACCGCTCCAAGCAGGATGGTAATCAGTGTTTCCGTGCACTGCTCTGGTTCGCCAGAAGCGGCTTTGTCATGCTGGCCACATGACCTGGAAGCTGTACGCCGGCTCCCTCAGCCAATAACGCAAGATGAGCGGCGCAACCCCAAAGTCACTCACGACAGTACCTAATGGTCAGGGGTCGCTTTACCTTTACCTTTTACAGTTCCCTGCACTCCTGTTTTCTATGCAAGGATCTTTCCTGCTGGAGAAAGCTTTACAATTATAAATGGCTAGGTAGAAGAGACGTAAATAATTTGTGCGGGCCCTCGAGTGCCACACATTTGCTTTAGCATACAGCCCCCACCTACTGGAAGCCTCCCACCATTTTAACCAGTTGGTTCAGAAAATTGGGAGCCACCTCTGACAGAAAAAACAGCTTAGAGAGGCACACAGCCATTATTAGATCTTGTCTATAATTGGTTTGGGATTCCAGTGAGAAAAGCTCTGGAGAAGGTAGTATCAACTGGGAAAGTAGTTACCTCCAAAATAATGCCAAAGTGAAAGAGACACATCAACATTTCTAGGTGACGTGGTTCTTGCCATTTTGGAAAGTTATTGGATCTGCTGCACAGAACTGGAAAAATAGGTTTTGGTTCCAGACAGAACCCTTCCATTGAGCAATCTTTGTCCAAAGTAAATATTTGAATCAAGAAAACCTATCCAGGAACACTTCAGAACACTCTGAAGTTAACACTGGCAATACTTCCCTTACAAGAAGCTTACTTCTGAAGCCCAGTGCAAAGTCACAAAGAAACCCCAACTCTTAAATTTACAACCACTTTATTTTACAGTATATTTGTGACATATTGGTATTAACCAAAGTTCTGAATTGTTTACAAATATAACGGCTGCCATGAGGCAATTAAAAAGTTCCTCTAAATATTAAATTTGTACATGATTTGATTTTTAACTTAATTCTCCATGTAACATCAAAATTAAAACAGAAAAGAACCAATTTAAGCAAAAATATAACCACTTTCTAGAAATAAATCTAGAACCTCTCAGATTGAAGTTTCAAAAGCATCACTTGTTGCATTAACATTCTCCTTCACTGTAAAAAAAGGAGATCTCATTCTTTTAGTGATGTTCCAGCAAATGGTTAATCAAGTCAGTTTATTAAGGCTTTTTACATGTTATTGAATCCCATCATGCCTTTCATATTTCCAGCAGCACCTTGTTGAAACTGCCGCATCATTGACTGCAGTCCTGCCATGCCACCTGGAATAAAAGAGGAATATTAAATATGGACACTTCAACATTACAGTTTGGAAAAAGCCTAGTAAGATGAAACATTTATATAAGAACTGGTCAACTGGAATGAAAAAAGCTGCACAATTAGTTCAGTGTGCGCAATGTAACTTTTGGCTAGCATTTGTCCAACAGAAGCCCTTTGTGTCATAATGCAAACCATTCTGCAAACAGGTGACTTTTCAATGTATGCTGTGATATGTATTGCTCTTCGAAGACAAAAAAGAATGAAGATTCCACAGGGCATACCCAAGCCCTTAAGCAGGTCTAGAGTAGCTCTTTGAATCCCAGCATGGAAGTGCATGCCCAAGGGATAGCTTTGACAGAACAGAACAGAATGTATTAAGCATAGGTGTGTGCTAATGCTGGTGGCACAAGCTCTCATTTAACAGTTGCTAAAGTACTTGAGCTCTATTAAAAATTTATGGAAGGCAATAATAGCTGTCTACTCCGGCTCCAATTTGTTTTAAAAAGAAAAAATCAGTTTCAAACTGTTTGAACTCCAACAAGGTGTCCTTAGCACTGATACCTGGCACCAATATGCTACTGATAAATAATTTCCATCATTCCTTCTGCAGAGAAACTGAAATTTGGCAATAACAATTGAATTGCCCTTTAAATTTTGAAACATAACCACATAACCATAGGTTTTGTTAGCCTCCTACAGTAAGCGGGGGGGGGGAGGGGTTGTAACCATTACCCATATGATGAAGAACTCTGGGATCCATCATCTTTGCCATCTGTTGGTTCAATTTTGCCATCTGGGATGGATTTACGTTCTTCGACATATCACCTCCTTAAAGGGGTGGAAAAACAGGAGGGAGAGGGAAATGACAAACCCATCAGAAACATTACAGGGTGTTTATCCTCTTACTGTGCTGGCAGTTGTATATTTGAGAGAAAAGTCAGTAATCTCACTTTTGCTAGAAATCATACTTGTTCACTCTAGATAACTGGATTGACTGGCATTGTTCAACACTGTTAAAACCTATTTGATTGTCTATAGATTGGTCCTTCCCCCAGTGTTTGGGAAACTTTTAAGCAAAGAGAATGTTTGCTTCCACAGCATGGAAAATATGAAATCCAAGGCCTTATCAGTGAACTGCCCTGTGATGTACGGCTGCAGGTTGGTATACAAATTTTTTATACAAAACAATGAATCTTAGTCTCATTAGAAAAGTCTGCTTTCTTTTCAGAGAGACAATCAAGACCTTATCTCTACCACATGTTTCAGCTTCATCTCTTAAACAGGGTCAAACACAAATCTCTGGAGTGATTTCAAGGGAAGTAGAAAAATACTGTTTGTGTCTTTTTCAGGACATATCTATGAAAATGATGTTTTAAAACCAAATTTACATACAGCTTTTCTACATGGCGATGCTCATGTAATCTACTTTGAATATGGAAATTCATAAGCACAAAACATTATTTGTTTTTAAAATTAGTCCAGAATTGGGGCTTCTAAAGTTATGCAACTGATTAAATTGGAGAACATGAAATCCATGCAACTGTAATTATTCTCACCTTTGAAAAGTCCTTTTATGCCTCCCATCTTTTTCACCATTTGTGCAAATTTTGTGTACTGTGTCAGGAGTTCTTGAACATCTCTAGTTGAAACACCAGAACCTCTTGCTACTCTTTGGATTCTTCCTGGTTGTTTACTGAAAACTTTGGCCCCGTCTGTACTATCAAGTTCTACATTAGAGAAGCCATGGGAAAATAAACTATTTATTGTGCACTGTTAAAATGCTTATGAGTCAATTACAGGTTTTTTAAAAGGTCAACCACTCAAAATTCTATACTATTAGCGTAGTATTTTAATTTTATAAACAGCAAATATTAGGTATCATTCATTTAGACCAGGCATGGCCAAACTTGGCCCTCCAGCTGTTTTGGGACTACAATTCCCATCATCCCTGACCACTGGTCCTGTTAGCTAGGGATGATGGGAGTTGTAGTCCCAAAACAGCTGGAGGGCCAAGTTTGGCCATGCCTGATTTAGGCTTTTCACTATTCTGACAATGTAGTAAGTACACCTCACATCGGTCACTCAGTTGCTCAACTGCAGGATACTTTACCTTGATCATTCATACTGTCCATTATTGTCATCAGTTTCTTTAGCCTTGCCATCGATTCCTGTTCATTGCCTTTACTCATAAAATCTGTTCCGAAACCTGGGATCATACCCTACAACAGTTATAAGTAAATATTAAATCCCTTTTTCAAATATATGTAGCATTCGAGATCAGACAGAATTTTAATGTTTTAGTGCAGAATTTTCTGAACTCAAGAGAAAAAAGAATCTTATCAGATTGTAAAAAAAAAAAAAGTTTCAGCCATAGTTACCAAGATTTGACTGAAGGGTCCCATTTTCATGATGTTTTGGAACTGTTCATACATATCTCTTAAAGTAAATTGACCTGAAGTGCAAAAGGAAGTGGGAGTCAAAGATAGTTACATTAATAAAAATTAGGTTGCTACACTCAATCATTCCAAAACACACTTATGAATAGGTGTTTTGAGCTGCTCCACAGCGTATTAGTAATACTTCTGGCACTGCTTACCATGTTTTAATTTCTCTATGAGTGCCTCATTGTCATCCAATTTCAATTCATTTACTTTATCTATCAGTCCTTCAATATCTCCCATACCTGTAATACAAAAAGGCATCTTCAGGAGCTAAAATAAAAACCATGAGATTTTTAAATAATCTGAACACACTGAAGAATATATTTTTAGAGAGGGTTTTTTTGGTCCTATTGGCAATGAATACATACCAAGAAGCTTGCTGATGAAGGGTTGTGTTTTAAAAGGTTCAAAGTCATCTATATGTTCTCCAGTACCAATAAAAATGATTGGACTTTTAGTGGCAGCCACTCTGCAATGAAGGACAAAGTCAACTATAACTCAGTTCAACACAGAGCATTCTGCTGTGCAAAATGGATTTTAAATAAAATTCATCATTCTGAATTTGAAAAACGTCATTAAAAATTGAGCTAAATCACAGTGGATACAGCATAATCCTACTTAAATTTAAGTTTAAAGAATAGGTAAAGTAGCCTCATCACAGTACTATAGCCACTGGATTCTGCTGCTTGAAAAATGGATACCATATTACTCTATTAGAGACAGTTTAGCATACAGCCAAACATGCACACTCCAATGTAACAAGAGGTGGCAATTATTCTTAATGATTTGTTTCCCCTTGAGGGAAAATAAGGTTCCTCAAAATAATATTACCAAAGCAAAGGATTAGCATTACTTTCTGAACAGTTTTACTGTACTCAGCTATTTACAGTCACTGCAGTGCTACTTAGCTCCATAATTAAGTGAAAATATACTTACGCACTGAGTGCCCCACCTCCCTTTGCATGGCCATCCAGTTTTGTTACAATTACAGAAGCAACATCAACTTTATCTTTGAAAGCCTTTGCTTGAGCTTCACAGGCTTGACCAATAGACGCATCCATCACATAAACAATATTGTCTGGTTGCTGTAAGTATTTACACAAGCAAGAGCAAATAATAAAATTCTCTTTCCAACTGCTTTCATATCAGCAAGTATAAAGAAAACACACAGGAAGGTGTTTTAAGCAACTACCTATGGAATACCATTTTTGCATGTTATCAAAGGAGAAGACAAATCATTTGCAGTACTACACAATGCTAATGGTTACTTATAACCAACAATTATTCTAATATTATTTTTAATATGGAGGCCCAGTTTAACATTTCCTAAAATTTTGAACTTATAAAAGTTGGAAGGTTTGCACTGCCCTCAAAAGCTGGTTCAGCATTTTATCATAAAAATCATGCATCTGCAAAAATATAGCCCACCATGAGTCTATTTAGCTCTGTACTAGATCTGGATCATCAAATAGTGACCAAGCTGAGGGACTCCATTTTATGACGCCTTCAATTATTATAACAATTATTTATTAAATTTGCATACTGTCCTATATCTGGCCTCAGGGCGGTTCACAGGATAAAATCAAAATATAAAAACACAAAATACATAATGAAAATAAAAACAAAAACAATCCAATAAACCTGCCCCCTCCCCAACACATTTTAAAAGGGCATAGGATATCAATCAACCAAAGGTGTGGTTAAAGAGGAACATTTTTGCCTGGCACCTAAAGGTGTATAATGAAGGTGCCAGGCAAACCTCCCTGGGGAGAGCATTCCACAGATGGGGAACCACTGCAGAAAAGGCCTGTTCTCATATCGCCACCCTCCGGAGATCGTGGAGAAGGCACATGAAGAAGGGCCTCAGAAATTGATCCCAAGGTCCGGGTAGGTTCATATGGAAAGAGGCAGTTCTTGAAATATTGTGGTCCTGGGCCATTTAAAGCTTTATAGCTCAAAACCAGCACTTTGAGGTAGGCCCTTCAAAACAGTCCCTGACCCAAAAAGCAAAAATTGTTCATGATTATTTGCTCTATGTTATGCACAGACTCAAAATCTGCAATCTTAGGTACACTTACTAAAGAGTAAGCCCCACTAAATCTAGATATTCATTTTGATAAGGCAGTACTTCAGGATTTCAGCATGACTACTTTCAGCACAGTTGTTAAAAATAAAGCAATTGTGTGCATTACTTACTATTGCATTGGCAACTTGTAACATTTCTTCAAAGAGTGAGTCTTCCTGCTTATGACGACCACTTGTATCGACAATTATTATTTCAAAGTTTTCGTTCTTAAATTTTTCAACACCTTCTGATGCAATGATCACAGGATCCATTTCTGTGTAACTGTTCCAACAGGAACACACATGCTTCAGTTACATGGACAATGTTACCACAGTGCAAGTATGCAACCACAGTGCAAGTATGCAGTTGTCAAGCAGAGAGCATAAAGTGTTGCTATCAGCAGCCTGCTTGCATGGTGCTGACACAGCCCAACACTTAGTAAGGATGGGCTACCTGGCCCTGCAGTGCCTCACAGAAGCAGCTCACTGCTTCCACACGTGTACTGCTTCACCAACCACTGCTATTCTAGACTACTTCCTATGACACTAAGAGTCTGCAAATTTTCTGTGCAAGATCAAATGTTTTGAAACTCATTTCCCAAGCAAGTTATTGACTGGTTTACAATCCCGCCAAACACACAAATGCACACGCACTTTAAATTTCAGCCTGTAACAGTAGAGGAAAAGGAACAAGCACACTGGGTGCACTATGAGTGCCAGTGCAATGAACGCAGGCTTGGAAACAAAGTTATGCTAAGGTCCTGCTACTTTGCTAACTAGTGGGAGCTGGGGGAAAGGAACAGGTTAGCATTTTCCTCAGCAGCCCTTGGCAATTACAGTATCCTCACAAACTGCAGTTTTGCCCACATATAGTTCGTTCTATATGTGTGCAACTGGCACTGGATTACTGGTTCTTATTTGGATTGTTCTCTTTTCTTTTTTTGTGAACTTTCAATTAATTATGAAAACCAGTCTATAAATTTAGTAAATACTGTATGTAATAGGGGACAGCATGCCCATGTAATTCCTCCAGAGAAAAAGCCCTGTTTGGAGAATGGAGGGTTGTTGAGTGTGACTAATGGACTCAACGTATGTATATACTGTAAGTGAGAACCGGCATGTACAGTGCGATTATGTACATGTAGCAGGATTGCATAGAGAGCTCTACTGAAACCTAAACCGACTTCCTTCTGGATGTAAGACATTGATTCCAAGTTACTAAGCTTCTCTCACAGCCATGAGAAGTACTTTAAAAATCAGAAAGAGTGAGATAGTTAAATTCTAGCTTTATTTTTTTAAAAAATGTCCTCCAGAAGTTGTGGCCATCAGCCTCAGCGAACATAGCCAAGGGTCAGGGATGATGGGAGTTTGAAACAACTTCATCTTGTGGGCAGCACTTTGACTAAAATTGTTCTTCAAATATCATCTCAGAATCTGATAACATAATTTTTGCAACAGAACTTAGAGATACATACCTGCCGTAGAATGGAATTCTTGCTTTTGTTGCGTTCTGTTTTAACTGGTCAAAAGCACCTGTAGAATTCAGATAGTATTTGTTAGCCATGTAGAATATGCACACCTAGTGAAAATGGAATCGCTGGGGGGGGAGTATTTTACCTGCTCTGTAAGTATCCGCACATATCAAGCATGTCTTCCAGCCTTTCCTCTGGTAGTAGTATGCCAACTGTTAATAAGAAATTCAAAGATGTAATGATAATGTCAAGTTTAGTATTAAGAACTCAAGAGCATTACATCATATTTTCATTATTTTTCAGTGCCCAATAAGAAGAGCAAAATGGGTCTTTGTTCTGTCGCCTTGTGGCACAAGCAGCAATTAACAGTAACCAATATGGCGCACGAGAACAGTAAGAAGGTTCTTTCATTTTATAGTTGCTTACATTTGTAAGCCTTTAGGGCAGAACCCTGAGCTGCAGAAGATATGGGTTCTGCTGCCTTTATATGACAATTACAGGGAAGTTTCACTGTCATGTAGTGACAGGCGGGCTGCACTATATGCCACTATTTTCAAGTCTTGTCAAGGTATGGCTATGTACAAGATGTAGACTCTATAAAAGTACGACAAAACATTTAATGATCTCCTGCAATTATAGGATTAGATCCATCCTTGACCAGAGAGGAACTCACTAACTAGATGCTACTCCAGTGCTAAGAGACCTTCTTAAATGGTAATAGTCGTGCTAGTGGCTGCAAAGAGATGTTGGAAACAGATGAATGTCATGTCTTCCCCTCTTCAGAAAGAAGCCTCCACTGGATCAGCAGTCCTTTTGGAAATGAAAGAAGCCTTTCTGTTCATGGACCAGCAGGTCTAGGTTCAATCAAAAGTAGTTAAGCTCAAAGTCCCAGAGATCTATCTGTGGCAAACTCTTTATACAAGAAAGATTTTGCCTCGTAACACCTGAATGCACCCCTAAAATTTAGTTGTTTTGTTCATAGTCACAAATGTGTATCTGAAAGCAAACAGTCTATGTTAAATATTATGAAGAATGCAAGTTACCTTTGAACATGATGTTGTTTTGCCACTTCCTTGCAGCCCTACAAACATTATGATATTCTGTTTTCCTTTTGTTGGTGTCCAGGCTTTTACTCCAGGATCTACGAGCTATAAAGCAAAAAGTATACATGTGTGCTACGAACCAAAGCTTCAGAATCAACACACAAGATTTTCAGTGTGCAGTTTTGTTTGAAGGTTTAATATATTTTTCCAGCATCATGGTTGTAACACTTTCTCTCTTAACTTTGGAAATGAGAAATTAAGATACTTGGAAATCAAAATAAAACAATGGTATCCTATATCAGTAAATGGTAACATTGCCCAGTTCTGTGCCACTCAAAACCCCTCCAATTACCTAGCAGTGATACAAACTAGGGCCAGTGAACAAGTTTAACAAGTCCATCCTTACAGTCATTAAGACAGGGGTGGGTAAACTCTGCCCTAGCAGAGGTCCCAATTTCTCCGCCAAGGTCACATTTTCCACCCTACCCCACCTGCTCCCCTTATATGACATCACATGCAGAGATGGTGGAGACATAGCAGGATCAGCTGTGAGACTGACATGCCACCAAATCCCTGGAGAAAACGGGCTTGAAGTCTTTGAAGCAGTGTTTCTTCGCAAGTCCTGCATGGTGCACTGATGTTCCTACAATCATCACCTCACTGTGAAGTCAGGTGAACAGCACATACACCTGGTTTTGCAGTACTCTCAATTGAGGTATTCTAGCTATACAATTGGTATAAAATCCAGTTATTCATTTAAACTACACCGTTGCTCCTTTTAGACATCACAGTAAATCACAGTTCAAGCTAATCATAGTCTGGAAGTCAACCATCCATAATTTCAACTCCCAAATGTGCAGGCAAGCCACTGATTAGAACCATTTGTCTTTCCTCCGCACCTGCTAAGCACTGTTGCTTCTGTGCACAATGGACTCCAGAAGCAGAGCAATTGCTGTGACTACAGTTTTGTCAATATAACCACCACACTAAAACTGAGGTAGCACAAACTTTGGTTTGGTATTAATTTGAGCCACTGTCAACTGTATAAAGGGTAAATCTCGCCAATGCTGGCTAACAACCCACTCCATTCAACTCATTATTGCAACGCATGCAACACAATGCTTAAGATTATAGTTTCTGCAGTAGAAAGAAATATGTAAAATGAGTAAGATTAAAATCTGCATTGTGGTAAAGATGTCCCAGAGCCAAAAGATGTCTTAGCAAGATTGCACATACCTACAATTAGACTGGCAATGGTCACTCAATATTCATATAGAAATATGGCAACAATGTTTATATGAGAATGTGAAGTAGAAACAAGGAATGTTTGATCAGAAAAACCAACTGTATTACTATTTAATATATTTTACCTTAACAAGTTCTTTAAAGACAGCATGTTGAATCATTTTCCTTTTATTTAGGCCAGAAGCCATTTCTTCAAGATCAATAGCAGATCTATAGTTCAAACAGAAAAAATAAGCAATAGAAGATCAAAAACAATACGACAGAACAAAAATGTTATGTTGAATGCAATGGGAATTGCATCCAAGGGCATGTTTAGGAGCATGGAGTTAGCAAACTTACTTATAGACCCCCTCTCCCACCAATTGTCAGTAACAGCTACTAATCATGTGCCCACTCTGCAGGAGCAGAGAATGGCAACACAAAAACAGGCCTTTTCAGTGGTGTCTTCCACAGGGAGGCATGCCTGGTACAATATTTATCTATTTTTAGGCACTAGGCAAAGACTTTCCTATTTACCCATTTTCAGGCATTTGTGGCCCCTTTTCCCAGGGTGGGATCTGTAAGACCTATGTTTTATCCATATAACTGTTTTTAGACTTTCATTGTTTGTGTTTGAACCGATTTGAATGCATGTCGCTTTGGGAATAACAAATATAATAAATGACAGAATAAGAACATTAATGTTAATCAAGAAAACATTGACAGATAATATACTATACCTTTGTACAAAAACATTTCTATGTATCTTTATTCAGAACAGTGTTGTGCTCATCCACAAAGAAAACAACTAACACCTTTCATATCTGAAGTGTGCATGCACACGAAAGCTCATACCAAAATAAAAAACTTAGTTGGTCTTTAAGGTGCTGCTGGAAGGAATTTTTTTAATTTGTTTCACCTTTCATATGTCAGTCATACGTATTCCATGCACCAAGTAAATTTCATTGCAAGCAGGATTCCAGCTTGCTATTTCAGTTCGGTTTTGGCAGCTGGCCCAGAAGAACATACAGCTACTCATGTCTCCTACTCTGCCCTCCTAGCAATCAATTTGTTATAGAAGTGCTGTATCTTGCATTATTCTGAAGGTCCTGGATGTTAGGACTACTTATAATAGAGTTACTATAGGCAGAATTCAACAGGCAAACTTCTACTTGTGGAACAAGACTTCTCCCTAGCACCACCTCTGCAGCCATACACTCACATTCTAAATCTGCTCTGGAGGCTCATCACCCCCAACGCTCCAACTCTCTGGAGCAGATTTTGAGGGTGCACTGATGGGAGGAGAGGATGGAGAGGTTTTACTGCACAAGAGGAAGTCTGTTCCATTTGCATATGGGCAGAGTTGTATAATATCCCATATTTTTACAAGGATTTTACTTCCATTTGTGTGGGACAGATAAGCTATGTCAGAAGAGCACTTATTGAGACATCAGTTATTCCTCTGAAACTAGAAATTGAACTGATTTAAGTTGGGTTTTAATTAAGTAGTACAGTGGAACCTCGGTTTACGAACACCTCGGTTTATGAACTATCCTAACCCGGAAGTTAGTAAACCGAGGTGCCGGAGGCCTACTGAGCGTCCGATGCCTTCGGGGAGGCCGGGCCTTCGCTCCCCGGCCTCCGCGAAGGCATCAGAGCAAAGCAGTTAATCCGTTCTAGGGGGTGTTTTTCCTCGTCTAGAACGGATTAATTAACTTCCCATTACTTTCAATGGGAAAGTTCGCTTTGGTTTATGAACACTTCGGTTTATGAACAGACTTCTGGAACCAATTGTGTTCGTAAACCGAGGTTCCACGGTATGAAGAAGTCACACATGGCCCTCTCAAGACACAAGCAAACAGAAAGATAAATCACTGAAGAGAAGTGTACATCTTTATGTTATCTTGGTTGGGTCACTTACTTGACATTTTCTCTCAGTTGTTTCACTAACTTAATGTTGACATCAGCTTCCAGTAATGCTGTACATACTTCTTTTAACATAGCATTTAAAACCTTGTAAGGAGAAAACAAAGACAGAAAATGTTAATGTCCTGAATTTTGTTAATGCAATATTTCAAAGTAAATTACATTAGTAGAAAGTTGTCATTCAACCATTCCAACAATACAAATTAAGTCTCAGCTAATTAGCTGCAACAGCTGCCACACAGTATGTTTTAAGCAGCCCTTGCATATTTCATTATATGTAGAAATTTAACCTTATTACTTTAAGCTTGGGCCATTTTCTTCCAAAGCCAAATTTGATTGTGAAGAAATTATAATTCTTACCTTCTAGTTAACTATCATCATTACAACACATATGGAAATGCTACGTACCTCTTCATTGATAATTGTAGCATTGCTCAGAGAGCGCAATGCTGAGGTTATTTTTCTCCCAAGATCTGCTAAAACCATTTTGGCAACTTCAAAGACAACTCAAATATGATCTGCAAAAGAAACATTAAAATATCAATGACATACTGCCCCTCGTGTGAGCTAAACTTTCAGTACAGTATTATGAACATAAAAGTATTTTTAGAAGTAGCACATGAAGATTTTTTAAAAGATGTGATACAAAAGAACAAAGCTAATCAACAAGGTACTGAGATAGAAACATGCTCTGAAAATTGTTCCTACTAATATATTTTGATTTTTTCATAGAGGTAACATGTTGAATACCAGTAATTACAGCCATAATATTTTGCATGTTAAATTATGCAAATATTTAATGCTTCAATGTTTATATAAAATTTATAGCTGCATAAAAAGGTAAGTTCTTAGTTGAGTTTCCTAAGCTTCCTTTTGCCAAAAGATAAACCTTCCATAATCACCGGATCAAGAACATTTAGGCTGCAAACCTATACACACTTGCTCCCTGCAAGTCCCACTGAAATTAGTTAGGCTGAATTCTGAATATACATGGATGGGACTGTAGTGCACATTTGAAATGCATTTAACTTTCTCGAACATTTTCTAACTACCAGTATTTTCCCCCCAATGTCAACTAGTATTCTTTAGAAAGGCAAATTCTTCTGCAAGGATCCAAAGGCTGTGATCATATTCCACCTGCATTGCATAAAGATCAGACTACTCTGAGAGCTTCCTCTATTTCAAAAGTGGTTTGCATCATTTGGGAATGCTATTGCAGAAACATGCCTAAAGTCTTCATGGGCACACAGAATGAATGCAGTTCTTTGGATCCCAACCCAACCTGTGTTGTGCCTCAGCTAAAAGAATTTATTCATTTCTGAGAACAGGTAATGTGAGAGGAATCAAATCTTAAGAAAGGAAACAACAAAAGGTATCTAGGTTACTCTGCTTTACTAGATAAATGATGGACCATGGATACAAGTTGTGAGAAAGGTAGTACAGTAACATATTTTCTTATGGGAATGAAGAATGCTTAAACAAGTTCTGGATTATGCATCAAGTATTCAAATCTACTACTGGCAAAGCCCAATGTTACAACTACAGTGGTACTGTACGTGATCTGTTTCAGGGTGCCATTTGCACCTCGAAAAGTCCGTAAGTAGAGTGCCGCTACTACGTGTGCGTGATAAAGCGCTTCAGCGCATGCGCGAAGCTTGCTTCTGCACGTGCACCTAGGGCGAACCCCAAAGTAAACCCTTCCGGGTTTGCTGCACTCGTAACCTGAAAAGCCGCAACGTGAAGCAAACATAACACAAGGTATGACTGTATATCAATTTTCAAGAGTAAAGGAATCATTAGTTAACACAATCCACAAATTAACCTGAGCAATCAAATTACTCATGATAAAAAACGTTAAGTGCTTGCTGGATCGGGCCAATGCCCCATCTAGTCCAGCATCCTGTTCCCACAGTGGCCAAACAGTTGCCTGTGGAAAATCCATAAACAAGAGCACTCTCCCTTCCTGCAGTTTCCAGCAACTGGTATTCAGAAGCATTACTGTTTACAACCATGGAGGCAGAGCACAACCATCAAAGCTAGTAGCAACTGATACCCTTATATTTCATGAATTTCTCTAATTCTCCTTTAAGGCCATCCAAGTTGGTGGCCATCACTTCCACCTGTGCGAGTAAGTTCCATAGATTAACTATGTGCTGCATGAGGCAGTAATTGCTTTTACCTGTCCTGAATTCTCTAATATGCAGCTTCATTTAATGTCAACAAGTTCTAGTATTATGAGAGGCAGAAAACCTTTTTTCTATCCATTTTTTCTATGTGATGCATCATTTTATAAACTTGTATCATGTCACCTCTTGCCTGCCTTTTCTCTAAACCAAAAAGTCTCATGTACTGCAACCTTTCTTCATAGGGGAGTTGCTCTATCCTCTTGTTTTTGTTGGCCTTTCCCAAAACTTTTCCAGTTCTACAATATCCATTTTGAAGTGAGGCAAGCAGAACTGTACGCAGTGTTTCAAATGTGATCACACCAAATATCTGTATATGTATAATTATCCCTGCTGCTGTGGAATTTGCCATTTTCACAGCTGCCACACACTAGGTCAACGTCTTCATTCTGTATTACCTTAATTATCTGCATACTGTCCCGTCAACAGCTATCAGTCAGTCAATCACCCTTTCCCACCACCCTTCTGAGTAATACCCCTCTCCTCACCCTCTCAATATACAGTGGTACCTCTACTTACGAATAACTCTACTTACGAATGGAGCTCCGTCCGCCATCTTGGATGTGGTTTAGATAGGATTTTTTCTACTTATGAATTTTTTTCTCCCAATGAATTCCTGTGGGATTCGACTTACAATTTTTTTCTACTTACAAATGTGCATTTGGAACGCATTAAATTCGTAAGTAGAGGTACCACTGTATAAGCATCTGGTGACTTCTGTTTCAGTGTATCTGAAGAAGTGTGCATGCACACAAAAGCTCATACCAATGACAAATTTAGTTGGTCTCTAAGGTGCTGCTGGAAGGAATTTTTTTATTTTGTTTCATCAAATTAGGTTTACTGCAACTGTATCTTACTTTAACTGATTTCTTTTATCTTATGTATCAAAGTATATACAAATTTGATTCAATTTTAGTTGCTTAATATAAAATACATAAAGCATGTTGGGGGGTTTTAACCATTTGAAGTAAGCAATATTTTGGTGCGGTTTTTAAAGTCCATTCAGTAACATTTATTATGAAAAATCAAAGAAACTAGTCTATGCTTATTGTATAACCAGAAAACATAAAAACTGGCTGGGATTGGTAACCAAACCTTTGTTTAGAGTTTTGCTAGATAAGCCAAAAACTGTGGCCTTAGTCTGGCTGTGCATTTGTGGACCCATTGGCCTCTAAACAGCCAAGGAAGCTCCTTTGTAGGAAAGACCTGGAACTATTTATAGTACTATTTTCTTGGACTACAATCTTAAAAACACTTAGTAGAAATTATGTTCCGACAAACTTATAGGGGTGTAACTATAAGCAATCTCATTTACAATTGCACTACCAGTGGCTAAACTGTTTTTATTTTCACTGCAAACAGATGCTTTTATTATGTCTTGTGAGCTGCCTTGGAGTCACAGATGTGATAGAAAATTGAAGTGTTTTAAATTCTCTACACACATACAGGATTTTTTTAGTTGAACTAGCCATAGATTTCACAGGTAACAAGAAAACTCAAACTGTAGCCCAAAAACTTTAACAGCTGATCAAATACACCAAACAACTCAGGGCCACTTGACATGTAACATTTCTCAAGATGGTTTAAATCTATATAAAAGAAAAGCTGCTGCATTTCACAAGTGATAATATATTTTTTTAAAGTGCACTGGTAAGCCACTGCACACACAAATTTCCCAGCTGCATACTTATGGTAAAAAAAAAAAAGTATTTGTGTTGTAATTTGCAAGTAATGATTTACGTAGGGGCTTTTTAATGTTGTCCTTTGAACTACCGTATGTCGTTAATTTGAGTGGAGACTCAGAACCTGTTTTGAATTTAATCACAGCCCTACATCACATGGAATGAAAAACAACGAACATATACATACGTACTGTACACGGAAAGGATTACCATCACAAATACAGAGAAAAGCTTCGATTATACAGCAAGGCCGCCGATGGCTTAAACAACAACTGTCTCGCCCGATTCAGACAGCAATTTTTGGCCTCGCCGCAAAAGCAAGTTTCATCTCACCAACACACCGCCCGGCGATCTCCTCCCAAGCCAAGCTGCCCATAGCCCTGAAGTTTGGAGATCCAGGGCAACAGCTGGGCATAACCCAGAAGGGAGCGCGAAGTTTTTATTCGCACACAAGCGGAAACGCTGCGCTGCAGCCACCCGCCCCATCACAAGACTCACCCAGAACAGCAGCTTTCCCCCTCCTTTTGCCTCTAAAGCAGCGGCGGCCTGGCCCGGCCCGGCCCGGCGACGAGAGCCGCGCGACAGGAAGCCCTCACGAAGCCGTTAACTCAGGACCAGCACCGGTAACGAACACCGTCCCCTCCAGTCTCCCCCAGCATAACCGGGAAGAATGTCACGTCACCACTACACGGAGCTTGCGAAGTTAACAGCCTCCCTCACATAAAAGGGGGGAAAACACCCCGCGCGCACTTCCGCTTCCGGGGCATTTATAAATCCCGCCCAGTTTGAGTCCGGGTATTGAAAAGTACATATTGAAACCATGCGTGCGCCAGTGAGTGCATAGGTGGAGTAAGGGTACTGCACGTATGTAGGGCGCAGGCGGGGTTGGAGGTTTCCTTTCGATTCAGAGCTTTAGTTTAGATCAATTGTCCAGCAGGGTTTTTAGATTTCTAATCTGTTTTAGTATTTTATTTTATTTTGTTTGTTCTAAAGCAGGGTTGAAAATTTGTCTTAGTTTTACTGTTTTGTTTTTGGTAACCGCTTTTATGTTTTTTGGGGGGGGTTACGATCCAGCGGTGCATATGTTTTATGAAATAAATACTGTAAGTAGAAAGGAAATAGTACCGTATGTTGATCTCATAAGTGTGAGAACGAAAGCAGTTTGCCCCACCACATGTTGATGTGCGTCATCGGGCTTTAATCTTTATGACTGAACTATGAGGATTTTAATTTTATTTGCGAACCACCGGTCCTGTATTATGCTTAAGGGTCGCTGGTTTTTTGTTTGTTTTAATCAAGCGTCTAGCTATCAAAAGAGCGCGTGTGAATTAACTGCAAATCGCTGTTAAACCCAATAAGGAATTGCTTGTGAATATATTATAAACGTGCTTTTGGAAACTCTGTGCTTCTGTCAGTTCCCGGTCTAATCCTGTCCCAACACTTGCGAAGCAACATTTCACGTACTTAAGTGATCTGGTTTCTCACGCTAGCAAGTAAAGATTAGCATTTACTTAAAGGAAAGGAGTCTGACTAAACTGCGGGAGGCAGTGGAAGACAGGAGTGCCTGGCGTGCTCTGGTCCATGGGGTCACCAAGAGTCGGACACGACTGAACGACTAAACAACAACAACAACAAAGGAAAGGGGGCGGGGCGGAAAACGATCATCTTGGATAGAAAACAAGAAATGTATTGTGTCCAGTGGATATTTTAAAAAAGGACGTACTTAAACTTGTCCTTCCTGAGTTAGCCATCTATGGATAGTAGGGCATGCCAGATAAATAAACCAGTTCTTTGATATACTGTTACCAACAACAGTTGGCATCCGTTTCGCTCGGGAGACGATGGAAGAGTGCCCCCCCTCCTCAAAACGCTGAACCAAAGGACGTTTATAACTTAAGCAAGGTGTCCAGATTGCGGGGGTGGGTGGGTGTGGATTCTTTATTGTAAAGCCTTTTTTAACATAGCATTATTTCTATGAAAATGAGCCTATTTAACGCGGTGTTGGCGTATGTTCATTTTAAGTAACTATTTTCATGCTTTTGCCACGCATGATTGGGGGGGAGGTTTCTACTAACTGCACGTGCGAACCAGAAACCGTTGGCGGGGGGGGGTGCACTGCGTGCGTTCCTGTTACCGTATCAGAAAACTTCAGAAAGCGGACCCTTTGCCAACCAGGGGCGTCGGGCGTCACCAGCACGTACCGTAAGGGGCGGGGCTCTGTTATGCCGTGTCTGTCAGCGCCTCGGCGAATATCTCTGCGAGAGCGATTCCTCATTTTCTCCCAGGGCTGGTGAGCATAGCGACTGCTTCGCGCATGCGTCCACCAAGGATGGGTTGTTGTTTTTTACATAAATGGATTCAGCTGACGAACGGAGAGGTCAGAGCCTTTGCTGACGTATCTTGATTCCGCCAGTCAGGATTGTGAAGGGAAGGCGGTCTTCCCGGCGCATGCGCGGTGTTTTCAGTAGGTAAAGCATGGATTTCCCTTCGGCTCGCCAGGCTGTTTTGAACGTGCTGCGGGGTGCGCGTGCGGGGGATCTGCCCCGCCTGCTTCACTGGATGAGAACGACCAGTAAGCAACGTTTCTCCTCGGGTCTTATCAGTTTCTCCACCGGCTGTTTCTCCCTGCGCTTGCATTAAAGTTCTCTTACGAGCGAGACCTGCAACAAAATGTTGCAGCGTGAGGTGTTCTTGTTCAGGAACCCCCCCCCCTTCAATCACCCCCAACAATCGGTCAATATTATGGGCCCACTGAGTATGCTTAGTCATCGAATAGCTGTTTGGGGCCGTCTTTCCTCCTTTGCCCCAATTTAGTGTGTTGCTTTGGGTTCCACCAAGCCTAGTGATAGTTTGCATGTTTCATGTTCCCAGTCAGTACACCTCTGTAACCAGGTTGTACAAAGCACAAGGGTCAGGACTGTTTCCTTCATGATCAGATTTCTGTCACAGGCATCTGATGGCTGGCATGAGAAGGGCCATTTACTGGTTTTGGAAGCCAATGCAGACTTAAAAGATCATGTTCTTCGGGCTGCAAAATCTTGTATTTTGAAGGGGAACCTGAAAAATTGGAGGAAGTTTCCTTTTTTATATCAAGATGCTTTCAATATGTTGAATATGTAGCAATACCTGATGGATTTATAACCCTTGGGCAACTTGATCTGTTATTAACAGCCAAAAAGCAAAATTGCATTATCAATTATCTGTGTATGCATTTATTGACCATAACTGCTTATGAGTGCAAGGTATCAATGTTACTTGATTTCCTGTGCTGAAATCACATGTCAAAACACTTCAGACTTACAGTAAGTGTGTGTGTGTTGTTGTTGTTGTTTTAAGCAAAGCACAGACTATAAACCAGGGTAAAGGAACTTGTGGTTCTTCATATATTGTTGGATTACAAACCCCCATCACCCCTGATCATTGGCCATGCTGTCTACGGTTGATGAAAACTGGAAACCTAGCCACATCTGTTCCCCATACTGTACCTGGCATAAACTGCAGGAATAAAGAAAAACTTGTCACATAATTCCTTAATATGCATTTATGAATATAACTAATAATTGAAATTACTCAGCATCAATTAGTGCACATTTGCACTATGGAAAGCCCATTATCTGTTATTTACTTCATCCCTATAGTGATCGTCCTCACAGTTTTGATACCACTGTGTCAGGTTGTTGAAACAGTCATATTCTCTAACACATGTAAAGCTGGTAATGGGTACATTGCTTCCATCTTGAACCTGAAAACAGTTATGGTCAAAGAACATTTGCATTACACCAGGCAGAAGAACAAGGGAGCTGGGAGGTAGCACTTTCTTCCAGGATGAACGTCATGGCAAGAGGAAGACATTTGGCCACAACCACTAACTAAAGTAGTATTGGGGAACATACTGTAGCCCAGGCATCCCCAAACTGCGACCCTCCAGATGTTTTGGCCTACAACTCCGATGATCCCTAGCTAAGAGGACCAGTGGTCAGGGATGGTGGAAATTGTAGCCCAAAACATCTGGAGGGCCGAAGTTTGGGGATGTCTGCTGTATCCTCTTCCCAGAAAATTGTTGTTGTTGTTGTTTAGTTGTTTAGTCATGTCCGACTCTTCGTGACCCAATGGACCAGAGCACGCCAGGCACTCCTGTCTTCCACTGCCTCCCGCAGTTTGGTCAAACTCATGTTCGTAGCTTCGAGAACACTGTCCCAGAAAATACACTGCTCCAACTGTTAGTTTCTTTGGGAGTCTCTGGCCTCTGTTGTTGGCCAAATGAACAGGAATGCATAGTTTGGGTTATCTTAATATAGAGTAGACTTTGAAATCATTTGATAAGATTTTTTTAAATCAAATAGCATTACATGCTGTCATTTTGGATTCATATTATTAGATCAAATAGCCAGCGGGTGATGGATTTGAGCTAAGTACATTGAAAAATATGGAACCATCAACATCAACACAGCCCCTTACTTGTACCTGCTTTCCAGGTGTTCCTCTCTTGCACCCTGATTACAGCTGTTGTGATTTTTTTCTTTGCAGCACTGCCACACAATGGCATTGTGGTGCTGCTATTAAGAATTCTTGGGCGGCTGCATCAGTAACAGTTTGTGACCAGTTTTGCTTAGAAAACACAAAATACTTTTTCCTTTCCCATACATAGTATAAAAGAGGAGTACTATTAAACTTTTACCAAATTACAGAAACCCCATGGTTTTATACCATAATAGAAATAGGCACTGCTATCTTTAGGCAGCTGCTCAGCAACCCTTCCTTCACTGTTGCACAGTTGGTGTGGTCTTCCCACAAACTCTGAGGTGTATGTTGCTAAATTTACTGACGGCTTAAATTCATTGTTCCCATTATCGTACAAATGAGCTCAAATACAGCGGAAATAAAGTTTGGAAACAGCACCCTGAAATCATCAGCAATCTCTCTATTTATTTATAATATTTGCATCCTATCTTTCCTTCATGGAGCTTGAGGAGGTAGCAGATATGATTTTCCATCCTTCCATTTTATCCTCAGAAGAACCCTGTGAAGTAGGTTAGACTAAGAGACAGTAACTGACACATGGCCAGCTTCATGGCTGAAGGGGGGGCGGTTTGAGCCCTGGTCTTAGTCCACCACTTTAACTGCTACACCACACTGGCTGAACAGATACGGTATGAACAAATATTGAACAGACAGGCACTGAATGACTTTAACATCTGTGCTGGGCCTACCTTGGGATGGCCAGCGTAGAACTTCAGGCAACTATGACTACCATGGGACTTGGCCTGTATACTACTGGCCTGTATTCAGCAGGAAAAGCTCTGGATCTGGTCTTTCTTGCTGGGTTAATGATCTGGAATTGAGGGTAATACACCATGTGGTAATACCTGTGGCAGTACCCCAATTGCAGAATTTCCTCTCCCTGGAAACTTGAGTAGCACCAATGCTTTTGGCATTTCAGTTCCAGGAGAAGACCTGGTTGTTTGCCAAAACATTTGTGGACTGTTGGACTGCTGCTGTAATTCTGGGTGTTTTTATGACTGAACTTTTAATGCCATGTTTTTAACCTGCACTTAACTACCTGTAATTGCTCTTGTTTTATGTTGTAACCTGCCTGGAATCACATAATGAATTGCAAGCTAAAAATACATTTAATAAAGGGAATATGTGGGCCACCTCCACTCCCATCTCTGAGACAATGGTAGGTTACCCTTTATCTCAATTTTCTTCTCAAGAAACATTAGGCTTGACTATCAGAAGGTCGGCAGTTCGAATCCCCATGACAGGGTGAGCTCCCGTTGCTCGGTCCCTGCTCCTGCCCTCCTAGCAGTTCGAAAGCACGTCAAAGTGCAAGTAGATAAATAGGTACCGCTCCGGCGGGAAGGTAGACGGCATTTCTGTGCGCTGCTCTGGTTCGCCAGAAGCGGCTTTGTCATGCTAGCCACGTGACCCGGAAGCTGTCTGCGGACAAACGCTGGCTCCCTTGGCCAGAAAAGCAAGATGAGCGCCGCAACACCAGAGTTGTCCGTGACTGGACCTAACGGTCAGGAGTCCCTTTACCTTTACTAGTTTGCACAAGGTCTGTGCATATCTGCTGAGAAGGAAGGCCCATTGAATTCAATGGGTTTTACTCCCAGGTAACTGCAAATGATTACAGTATAAGCAAGACATGTTACAGCTTTAGAGAATGCATTCTGTTTCCTTTCTTTTCACTGAAGGAGAGTTTTACAGCTGATGTATTGGGATCCTTGTTTCAGATTTCAAAATACTGGAGGGCATCTCTGCTATTCACCTGGATTTCGGGTGAGGGAGCACGCCTTTGCTGGAGAGAAAAAAATAGCCTTTGCTTTGTCCTATTGCTTCTCTAGTTAGTGAAGTGGGTGTTTTGCTTGAGCAGCTGCTTGCAAGCAGCAGGGGAAGAACAGGTTGAGGAGAGTAAAGTCATAGGCTGTATGCATGTTGTCACAGTGGCCTGGGTGGGCTACTTCAGAGTAACGACTCCACACTGCTCTGCATTTTATCTTTTTATTGGTGCTGCGTATTTACAGTGCTAAAGGCAATACTATTTACAGAGACACATCTTATCCGCTTGAGTCAGAACCTCCGAATGGCGTTTGGTGCGTTTTTCTCCAACATAACAACTTGGGGAGACCCAGCCTCTTCCCCCTACGTTTTCTGCGCAATTCCAGAGTTGGGGGGATAGGTCTGCCCCCCTTGCTTTCCCCTTCCTGTCCCACCTGGGACGATGGCTCCTCTACCCTGCCTGAGCCTCGGACACCACTTCCTGCTTCCCCACTTGCATCGGAACTCTCCCTGCTTTCCCCTGCGCTCGGGGATGGGCTGGAACTCAGGAGGGGAGGGACTTCGCGATATCCCCTGTCCCTCACACATGTCATATATTTAAAGCATATCACTTTCCCCAAAGAATCGTGGGGACTCCCGGATTTAGGCAGGAAAGCCCATCAAAACCCACCGATACCAGCTATTGCACATAGATGCTGCCCTCATGTTACTGGTCAGCCTACAGTCATGAGCTGGCACCTGGCACGGGGTGGTAGCTAAGCTGAAGGGAGGTGTCCTCTCTATATGTATGTGGCATCTTATTAAAGGTAAAGTACCCCTGGACTGTTAAATGCAGTCAAAGGCGACGATGGGGTGCGGCACTCATGTCGCTTTTCAGGCTGAGGGACCCGGTGTTTGTCCACAGGCAGCTTTCCAGGTCTTGTGGCCAGCATGAATAAACCACTTCTGGTGCAACAGAACACCGTGACAGAAGCCAGCGCACATGGAAACGTCATACCGTCCCGCCACAGCAGTACCTATTTATCTACTTGCACTGGTGTGCTTTTGAACTGCTAGGTTGGCACGAGCTGGGCAAAGCAACAGGAACTCACCCCATTGCACGGATTCGAATTAGCGACCTTCCGATCTGCAAGCCCAAGAGGCTCAGTGGTTTAGATCACAGCGGCACCTGTGTCCCGCTGCATCTTATTACCAGGTGCTGGAAACCAAAGGAGAGTCGAGTGTTGTTGCACTCAGGTCCTGTTATATGGCTTCCCATGGGCGCCTGGTTCCCCACTGTGAGAACAGGATGCTGGGCTAGATGAGCCACTGGACAGATTCAGCAAGTCTGTTACATTATTTTTATTAGGCCTTGTTTTTCTCTGACCCATAAAGGACAACCACAGATTATAAAGGTTTCTTACATGTCTCTGCTTCCACATTCCATCCATGAAAGGCGATTGCTGTCTCCAGAACCAGGTCCAAGGAGCCAACTTGACTCAACTTCTCTTCTTGAGAGAGAGAGGGAGAGAATAAAGCGTGGGTGAATTCTCCCCTTGCTGTGCTCTTCTTGTGGGAGAGAGGTTTAGAAGATATTATTACTTTCTCATAGCAGACTTAGCACAATGGTGATTGCTCCACAGCTGCCCTCATTCACCTTTAAACATTTCCCACAAAATACTTAGGCTAGAATAAATCACAGACACAGCATTGCAAATAAGTGAATATTTTACTCAGAGTTTCAGAAGTTTCAGGAAACAACTCTCCATCTGTTGGCAGTAAAGTAAAGAAGAAAAGGTTCCAAAGGAAAGACATTTGTCTTCTTACACAAATGAATCATGCAGAAGATGCAGGCTGTAAAATTTCTTAAGAGAGATTTTTCATTCATGTGGTTTTTCTTCAGCTGGGAGCCATGTTTGGGTACCAGCTTCTTCGAGGAACACAGAGGTGGGGGGGGGAGGTGAGGAAGCAACGGCTGCTGGGAGCCTGCTGAGTTCCATCCTTGTTAACTTGGGATCAGAATAACCCTTTCATGCCCATAAGTGTGCGTCAGCAACTGCATATTACTACAACTTGTCCCTGATATTATTTTCTCTTCATGTGGCAGCACTTGTACACCATCCGAGATAGCATTTTATCTCCTGAGTCCAGAGCATTTTAGGTTCTCCAGTGTGTTCTGGTATGAAGGGTGTATGGGAGCTCCTATCAGATTCAAGCCAATTATGGAGGTTTTTGCTGAGCCAAAGGGAAGCATACAGAATGCACCTTCAGTTCAATTATCTTGGTTACTATCTAGCTGGCTGAGGGGTGCATTTTTTTCTGTCAGGGTTTTCCATGTCAGCATGAGGACAGTAAATGTGCATATTCAACTTGGAGTCTGTAACCATTCTTGAAGATCTTGTGGAAGCAGCAAAGAGTCGTTTGCTACCAGAGCACATCTACTGCATCTATATGATTAGACCAGGGGTCAGCAAACTTTTTCAGCAGGGGGCCGGTCCACTGTCCCTCAGACCTTGTGGGGGGCCAGACTATTTTTTAAAAAATGAACGAATTCCTATGCCCCACAAATAACCCAGAGATGCATTTTAAATAAAAAGGACACATTCTACTCATGTAAAAACATGCTGATTCCCGGACCGTTCACGGGCCGGATTTAGAAGGCAAATGGGCTGCATCCGGCCCCCGGGCCTTAGTTTGAGAACCCCTGGATTAGATGGATGGCTAAAGAAAAAGTTAGCTAATTATAGAGTTGCATCCAATTCACAAGGAGCTGCAGCCAGGAAATCCCACTGTGTGGGAACACTTGGGCAATGGCAACATTGGGTATAACCCATGGTTCTTTCTGTAGCCACACAACAGCCACTGAGATAGGAGGGTGCATTTTTTAGCTTATGTGGGATTTCAGCTCTTGCTGGGTTTTGCCTGCCACTTTCATATTGGAGCAACCACAAGGTTTCAAATCCTTTTCTTTCTTTTTCTCCCTTAGGAAAAAAACATCTCCTCAAGATGTTCCTTTAATTGGTAAACTGGATGGGCCTGTATGACGAGTTTTGCAGTGAAATGCTGGCCTCCACCTTCCTTCCCAAAATACTGTAACTACAAATAACAATGCTTGAAACTACTTTGGGGAGTTACTGAGCTAAGAGAAATTGATTTTAAAATAGTCTTAAGGCTGCAGCGTTAAAATTGTGTCATAGCAAACGGTAATTCTATTGTGTCCGAGGTCTAAGTAGCTGGGTGAAAGGAAGTTCTAGTTACAGGTAGGTTGCCATGTTGGTTTGCCGTAGTCAAAACAAAATAAAAAAATTCCTTCCAGTAGCACCTTAGAGACCAACTGAAGAAGTGTGCATGCACATGAAAGCTCATACCAATGACAAACTTAGTTGGTCTCTAAGGTGCTACAGGAAGGAATTTTTTTTATTTTGGGTGAAAGGAAGGTGGCAGTGTTGGTGATGCATCTTCAATCCTAACAGTATTCTTCCTGTGTACAGTTCTAGCCAGTCACTGCGTATCAGCCATGCCCACCTTTAGGATACTGTAAGCTGTTAAGAGATTGAAGCCGGGCATTCCTGACCCCAGTTGACTCTTTTTCTTTTCTAACAAAGAAAAAGAAATGGGGTCACGAAGAGTCAGACACGACTAAACGACTAAACAACAACAACAAACTCTCAGGACCCTGTGGCTATTGAGCATGCATTGCCCTCTCTGGACTTTTTGGGGAAGATTGCCCTCTTAGGTTTTTTCCATTGTCTTTTAAAAGGCTTTTTGTATTTCTGCCTGCCTCTTGTATCTCAGTGGTCTTGTTTTGTCAAGGGAGTTTGCTATTAGAGGCAGTAATTTTAAGGGAAGAAGAGGGTAAGCAATAATACAGAAGCCAGCCTGAGCTGAAAAAGTCACCACGTTGCAGAAAATAGTGCTACAGGGAATAAAATGTATATTAACAGCCTGCAGGTCAAATTCTTAGTTTTGGAGACTTTCTCACATTGATATTTCATACTGTTGAAGATACCTCATAAATGTCACTACTGAGCTATGCTTTCCCTCCATTTTCCATTATTTCCTCAATTACTGTTCCAACAAATCTTTGCTTATACCTTTTTTCAAATATGAAATGTGTTTAAAAATGTACAAGCAAGCGATTGCATGTTTTTGTCCTTCTTCCAATACTTCAAAAGCATCTTTGATGTTTAAAAAGCTAATTGAATGAAATACGATAACTTTGGTGGGAGCAAAGATTGCCGTGTTGGTAGGTTTATACATCTTAAAGTAAATCTTAAAATAACTGAGTGCTTTTTGAAATGTAATGTCATCGGCATGTAAATCTGTCGCCTATAGGGAAAATAAGCAACAAAAGTTGTGCAACAGCTCTTCAAATAAAAATCCTGAACATCTGGAATTGTGTGCAAATCACAGTTGCATTAATACTGTTGATGCCTGATAGTGTCACATGATATTTTATTATTTATATATACATATATATTTTGTAGCTGACTTTGATGAATTCACGTCCAGTAACGATGATATTATTCTCAGAAGTATTGCTGAAGATCTTAGAGATTGTTTGCCAAAAGAGGCCATGCTCAGCTCCGAGCACCTTGCGCTCCAAAAAGTAAGTTTAGCTTTTGACGCCTTCCTGTCCATTAGGACAGTGTCAGATGGCTTAGTGATTTGGGTCCACCACTAGGGCTATCTGGGACTTTTGTCTGATGCAGGTTGCTGAATGACCTGATTGCCGGGGGCATCGGTCTTTAACAGCTCAAGAAAGAGAAGTGCAGGGAATAAACTGCTGAAGAAGTGTCCTTGTGCTGATTGGCCCAGTGTAGGTCAGGTGATGCTTGGTCATGCTTAATCATCTAAGCAGCAAAAACAATAAAACACTACAAAGCATCGATCAACTTTTCAAGTTCCCCAGAATTTTTATTCTACCTAAAAGTTTCCTTGGGTTTTTTCTTTTATACTCTGAAACATATTTCTTCTCCCTCTATTTCACCTATCTATCCTGAATAAGAGTTTTGAAGAACTCAAAAGATTGCTCACTGTGACTTCTGAGTTGACCCTAATAAAAACAGTACACTGCAGTTATTTTTGGATCCCACCTCTCCAAATGAACCAGCATAGCTGGCTGCAATGTTCATTTGTTTGGGGGAAAAATACTGAATTCAGCTGCCTAGGGGGAGCCTAGAATTTCTACTACCTAACAATGGGACCTGGGGTATGAGGGTTACATGTCCTCTGCCTATGGGGGAACTAGTTTTGCTTCCATTGGCTCATCTTAATCAGCTAAAATTACAGTAGTCACTAGCTTTCGTCATATTACTCCACAATTTTTCCCCTTTTGCTGTTTGCTTTACAATGAAGATATATATTCCAGCTAGCACTGATTACCTATTAAGTATTGCACAAGTAAATGCTAGCTAGAATTTACTTATAGCTGCAGAAACTCTGCCACCTTCAAAGTGCATCCTTAGGCAGCAGTGTGGGGTCTCCAAATGAAACGCCCAGCTGTGAATATAACTCATTGTTGTAGCAGTATAATATATAATGACTCCTTTAGACTGAGAAAACATGTTAAATTAGAGGTACAAAATAATGAGGAAACAGGCATTTTAGATCAAGGGTTCCCAGACTGTGGTTTGTGGACCACCAGTGGTCTGAGAGCTTCTCTCGGGTTTTCCATGGTGTGCCTATAAAAATACAGTTAAAATTTATAGAGCAACCAGCACAGTGCATTATTATTGGTTCAATAGACAAGAAGATCATGAAGTGGCCAGCCAAGACCCACGGCAATTTTCAAGTGGTCCTTTGTGAGGGCAGGGAGTTAAGGAACCACTGACTTAGGTGCAGTGGAACAGAAAGTATAGGGCTTAAACTGTGTGCAGCCAGTACTGGGGAAAATATGCTGATTAATATACATGTTCAGCTTTATGCTTCTCTTTCAGCTGCAACAGCAAACAAAACCCACGGTCCATATTGATGCTTTCCTTTATGATGATGACTGTATTGACTCACTGTGTGAAGAAGGGAAGATGAGCAGATATTACTGTCTTATGTGTGGCTCTCATCGGACAGCACCATTAGGTAAGTACATAGATGATGTACTTGGAGGCCAAATGACAGCATTGGTCAATGTGTGCCTATGCAGTTAATCCAATTTTTTTCCTAAATAAAATATGGAGTAGCTTCAGGATTCAGTCAGATGTGGAACTATGCTTTTCAGAGTGAGCTGTGGAAGCATCTACAAGTTATTGTGAAATGGGAAATAAGGTGAAAGTCCATAAAAAAAGGGAAATGGGTTTGACTGCATGGTCTCTCTGAGCAAAATTCTAAAGATGTGAATGTAGTGGGGAATATTATTCTCAGCAGACAAGTGGAAAAATGATAATTCTTGTTGGAAAGGTGTTTTAATCCATGTTCTACTAAACATTTGACAGTGGTTGATGATTGTTCCAGAAATGTTTTTTAAAAAACCAAATTGTTTTGCTCTTATTTCCCAGAGTTCATTTCTCATTCATTTTCCATCTCGGAACTGAAGTTTCTCTTTCGGCATGTACTGCCTGATCTGACAGGAAAGGTGGTGGTTGACATTGGTTCCAGACTTGGTGCGGTCCTGTTTGGGGTAAAACCCAGTCCTGGAATTTGTTAACAATTTTCTGTGTTGTATCTTTTTCCTGTTCTTGGTGGTTATTCTATTCTTCTGTGCTATGTGTTGTCCTGCAGATATGCTGTTTAATGTTATAACGCTACCTTGCTCAAAATTAGGCATCCCCAAACTTCGGCCCTCCAGATGTTTTGGACTACAATTCCCATCTTCCCTGACCACTGGTCTTGCTAGCTAGGGATCATGGGAGTTGTAGGCCAAAACATCTGGAGGGCTGCAGTTTGGGGATGCCTGCTCAAAATCTTGCTCACAACATGAGTAGTGTATTACTGGAAATCTTACTCCAAACCCAGATGTGATATGACTACATTCTCTTCTCTAAGCCAGAAAGACACGGGTGCAATGGCATATTACAGCCACTTTTTTATTATAAATGCCCAGTAAGTCTTTGGATAAGGAGGGGGGTTGGGCTGGTGATCCTTTCTTTGAGTTTTGGGCAAATCCAGCTCAGGTTTCTTTATCCCACTCAATAGTTAAAATCATTGTTTCAGCAGTTTATAGGAAATAGATATCAGGAAGCCATTGCTCAGGTTTGGTTTTGCAGTCACGTTTTGCTTCACCGTAAAGTTGACATCTGTGTATAATTTTGGTTTTCAAACTTTGTGTGTGCCTTCCTAGGCCTACAGCCTTAGGGAAGGGCTGGAATTCAATAGTGGAGCACAGGCCTCAGACACTGAACAGCTTCTGCAAGGCAGTGTAGATACTTCGAATGACCCAAGACAGCCTCATATTTTACTGTAATATGTTCCCCTTGTTACCAAGAAAAATCAGCAGTTGCTTACCTAGCTAAACTCAGTTCTTTGGTTACTGTTGTTGTATTATCTTATGGTTTGATTGACTGACATTGATCCCTTTAGTGCTCCTTCAGATTTAGGAAGGCAGGATAAAACCCCCTTAATAAATAAAGAAAGAAAGAAAAGAAAAGCATAGGACCATAGCATTTTATCAAAAGGTCTTAAGGAGCTCTATAAAAAAATATTAGGCTGCCCCCATTGGCATAATCTTGATCAGGAAAGGGAGCTTTTTTCCCTTGGAATACCTTAGATGCTCTGACCACTTGTATAAAGGATCCAGTTATTTCTTGGCATTACTTTATTTCCTGGAATAACAAATGAAGTAGATGCGGTGTCAATTTTTGCTAATTTTTTCCTGAATTAGGAACACTTGTTAACGTTTAGAAAGCTGAATCACTTTATGGTGTTAAAAATGGAATACATCCTCCAGATAAAGCATAACTCATACTTTTAAAAATAGTTCTTTTCATCATATTCTTTGCTACTATTTATAAAAGTGGCAATCTGCCATATTTAATCTGAATAGACTGTTTTTCTAGCCAGATGGTTAAGAGTTTCAGAAAGCTGTAATAGTTATCATTTAGGGACATCTTAATATGTGGGTTTCTAGCATTTGTCATGTTAAAGCCATATAAGTTGATCAAGCCTCTTGTGAAACATTTATTCTAATTTATAAGATAAATTATTATGGCGGGATAGACTTTGTATTGTTGGGCTAAACACTATTTTGAGCACTTGCTACCAAGCCCTCTGGAACAGGGCCTGAAACTTTCAAAGATTCTTACAATTTCATCATATATATATATATATATATATATATATATATATATATATATATTTCGGTGAAGCTTAATATTTCACTTCAGTCCACCTATATATCCTACACTGGCTTTTCTTTTAGGGCTACTTTTATAGCTCAGCGTCTCAGATCTATGGTGTTGAAATGAATGCAGACTTTTGCCGGTTGCAGGAAGTTATCGTTGCAAAATACCAACTTCATGGAAGAATAAAGGTAGTAACATATTTCTTAGTTTGTTTTATTTACAGAGAGATTTTGAACTAGCAAGTCAGTATTCATGGAAAAATAATGTCATCGGAGTTGCAGAATCTTTGCAGTCGTACAAATACCTGGTAGGAAACCTTAAATAGTTGAAGTTTGTAAATGATTATGACTGAAACCATCATGTGATTCAAACCAACTCCATAGCAGCCTGTACATTCCGCTCTAGAGTTAAACGGAGGCTGGAGGATATTCAATATTCATAAAATTGAAACAATTAAAAAGGTTTAAGATGATTTTAAGGTTTTCCCATGACCAACAAGAAAAGAATAATAGTACAGTACCGTATTTAGTATTTGTATAATCAGGTGTTCTAAGCACTTTGTGTGCTATCTTGTGGTACTATGCACAGTATAATTCAATAAGAAAGGTCAGTATTTTTACACCCATATTGCAAATGGGGAGGCTGAGGCCAAGGGTAAGAGGCTTGCTTACGGTCAGGGTCAGGGAACCTCTGGCCTGCGGACCAGCCATGGCCCACCAGGTGTCCCCGTTGGGTCTGTGAGACCATTTTGGACAAGCCAAAACTGCCCAGCAGCTTCCAAATCAGCCAGCAATCAGCTGGTTGGCCGGAGTCTTTAAAGTGCTATGCAAAGCAGGAACCCAGCACAAAGCAGTATCACCCCCCCAATCAGCTGATGAGATGGGAGAGGGAGCACTTCCTTGATCCAGTTGTTCTTGCCACCCTTATTTTTCAGTAGCTGTTTCACTGTAAAGTGAAGCAGCTGCTGAAATGAATTGGTAGGATTCACCAAATGCACATCAGTGGAATCCCTGTGCAAAGCCTTCTGCTTGTGCAACACGACCTTTTCCTACTGTATGCCACTGCGCCTTCAAAAAATGGCTTTTGGGGGGGAGAACCCCCAGAACAGTGGGGGGGGGGGCTAATTTCAGTATTTGAGATCATTGCCAGATGATTTTTCATGTTAGAAGCTTACAATTTTTTTCCCTTCAGGTACTTCATGCAGACATTTGTACTCAGGCGTCACTTCTTCAGAATGCTGACGTCGTTGTGATGAATAATGTTTTTGAATATTTCCTTGACAGCTCAGAACAGGCCAGGTAAGATGTGTGTGCCTGAATTTTTTAGAAACTAGGAATACATTCCTGAGGATACAGTTAGACTTACACGTGTTTCTCCTCTTTTAAAAAACTAGAATTGAAATGTATATTTAAGAAAAATGTAAGTTCCCAGACCAGGCATAGGCAAACTCTGCCCTCCAGATGTTTTGAGATTACAATTCCCATTATCACTGACCACTGGTCCTGTTAGCTAGGGATGATAGGAGTTGTAGTCCCAAAGCATCAGGAGGGCCGAGTTTGCCTATGCCTGTTCCAGACTCTCAAACTTAAGTAGTTATTATGAAGCAAGTTGTTTAAGCGATATATGACAGATTTAATGTCAGCTAATAAGGAGTCCCCCCTTCATGGATCAATGCCTTGTCGTGGCGAAGGGGCTTGAATAACTCAGAGAAGCTATGAGCTATGCCATGCAGGGCCACCCAAGATGGACAGGTCAGAGTGGAGAGTTTTGACTAAACGTGATCCACCTGGAGAAGGAACTGGCAAGCCACTCCAGTATCCCTGCCAAGAAAACTCCATGGACAAAGACAACAGGCATATAAAAGTTATGACGCTGGAAGATGAGCCCCTCAGGTCGGAAGGCGTCCAACATGCTACTGAGGAAGAGCGGAGGACAAGTACAAGTAGATTCAGAGCTGATGAAGCGGCTGGGCCAAAGCCGAAAGGACGCTCAGTTGCGGATATGCCTGGAAGTGAAAGGAAAGTCCGATGCTGTAAAGAAAAATATTGCATAGGAACCTGGAATGTAAGAACCATGAATGGAGGTAAGCTGGATGTGGTCAAAAATGAGATGACAAGAATAAATATCGACATCCTGGGCATCAGTGAACTAAAATGGAAGGGAATGGGTGAATTCAGTTCGGGTGACTATCATATCTACTACTGTGGGCAAGAATCCTGTAGAAGAAATGGAGTGGCCCTCATAGTCAACAAAAGAGTGGCAAAAGCTGTGATGGGATGCAATCTCAAAAATGACAGAATGATCTCGATACGAATCCAAGGCAGACCTTTTAACATCACAGTAATCCAAGTTTATGCACCAACTACCGGTGCTGAAGAAAGTGAAATTGACCAATTCTATGAAGACCTACAACACCTTCTAGAAATGACACCAAAGAAGGATGTTCTTCTCATTACAGGGGATTGGAATGCTAAAGTAGGGAATCAAGAGATAAAAGGAACAACTGGCAAGTTTGGCCTTGGAGTTCAAAATGAAGCAGGGCAAAGGCTAATAGAGTTCTGTCAAGAGAACAAGCTGGTCATCACAAACACTCTCTTCCAACAACACAAGAGACGACTCTACACATGGATATCACCAAATGGGCAGCATCGAAATCAGATTGATTATATTCTCTGCAGCCAAAGATGGAGAAGCTCTATACAGTCAGCAAAAACAAGACCTGGAGCTGACTGTAACTCAGATCATCAGCTTCTTATAGCAAAATTCCAGCTTAAACTGAAGAAAGTAGGAAAAACCACTGGGCCAGTAAGATACAATCTGAATCAAATCCCTTATGAATACACAGTGGAAGTGAGGAACAGGTTTAAGGATTTAGATTTGGTGGACAGAGTGCCTGAAGAACTATGGATGGAGGCTCGTAACATTATACAGGAGGCAGCAACGAAAACCATCCCAAGGAAAAGGAAATGCAAGAAAGCAAAATGGCTGTCCAACGAGGCCTTACAAATAGCGGAGGAGAGGAGGCAAGCAAAATGCAAGGGAGATAGGGAAAGATACAGGAAACTGAATGCAGATTTCCAAAAAACAGCAAGGAGAGACAAGAGGGTCTTCTTAAATGAGCAATGCAAAGAAATAGAGGAAAACAATAGAATGGGGAAAACCAGAGATCTGTTCAAGAAAATTGGAGATATGAAAGGAACATTTCGTACAAAGATTACCATAATCAAGGACAAAAGTGGTAAGGACCTAACAGAAGCAGAAGACATCAAGAAGAGGTGGCAAGAATACACAGAGGAATTATACCAGAAAGATATGGAGGTCTCGTACACCCCAGGTAGTGTGGTTGCTGACCTTGAGCCAGACATCTTGGAGAGTGAAGTCAAATGGGCCTTAGAAAGCACTGCTAATAACAAGGCCAGTGGAAGTGATGATATTCCAGCTGAACTATTTAAAATTTTAAAAGATGATGCTGTTAAGGTGCTACACCCAATATGCCAGCAAGTTTGGAAAACTCAGCAATGGCCAGAGGATTGGAGAAGATCAGTCTACATCCCAATTCCAAAGAAGGGCAGTGCCAAAGAATGCTCCAACTACCGCACAATTGCGCTCATTTCACACGCTAGCAAGGTTATGCTTAAAATTCTACAAGGCAGGCTTAGGCAGTATGTGGACCGAGAACTCCCAGAAGTGCAAGCTGGATTTCGAAAGGGCAGAGGAACCAGAGACCAAATAGCAAACATGCGCTGGATTATGGAGAAAGCTAGAGAGTTCCAGAAAAACGTCTACTTCTGCTTCATTGACTATGCAAAAGCCTTTGACTGTGTCGACCACAGCAAACTATGGCAAGTTCTTAAAGAAATGGGAGTGCCTGATCACCTCATCTGTCTCCTGAGAAATCTCTATGTGGGACAAGAAGCTACAGTTAGAACTGGATATGGAACAACTGATTGGTTCAAAATTGGGAAAGGAGTACGACAAGGTTGTATATTGTCTCCCTGCTTATTTAACTTATATGCAGAATTCATCATGCGAAAGGCTGGACTAGATGAATCCCAAGCAGGAATTAAGATTGCCGGAAGAAATATCAACAACCTCAGATATGCAGATGACACAACCTTGATGGCAGAAAGCGAGGAGGAATTAAAGAACCTTTTAATGAGGGTGAAAGAGGAGAGCGCAAAATATGGTCTGAAGCTCAACATCAAAAAAACCAAGATCATGGCCACTGGTCCCATCACCTCCTGGCAAATAGAAGGGGAAGAAATGGAGGCAGTGAGAGATTTTACTTTCTTGGGCTCCTTGATCACTGCAGATGGTGACAGCAGTCACGAAATTAAAAGACGCCTGCTTCTTGGGAGAAAAGCAATGACAAACCTAGACAGCATCTTAAAAAGCAGAGACATCACCTTGCCGACAAAGGTCCGTATAGTTAAAGCTATGGTTTTCCCAGTAGTGATGTATGGAAGTGAGAGCTGGACCATAAAGAAGGCTGATCGCCGAAGAATTGATGCTTTTGAATTATGGTGCTGGAGGAGACTCTTGAGAGTCCCATGGACTGCTAGAAGATCAAACCTATCCATTCTTAAGGAAATCAGCCCTGAGTGCTCCCTGGAAGGACAGATCGTGAAGCTGAGGCTCCAATACTTTGGCCACCTCATGAGAAGAGAAGAATCCTTGGAAAAGACCCTGATGTTGGGAAAGATTGAGGGCACTAGGAGAAGGGGACGACAGAGGACAAGATGGTTGGACAGTGTTCTCGAAGCTACGAACATGAGTTTGACCAAACTACGGGAGGCAGTGGAAGACAGGAGTGCCTGGCGTGCTATGGTCCATGGGGTCACGAAGAGTCGGACACGACTAAACGACTAAACAACAACAACAACAATAAGGAGTCCAGTGGACAATATTAGAAAACCTGGAAACTGATGGTGATCTTATAAATGCAAAAGTAAAAAATGAAAAAAATGAAGCCACCAGGCAGTTAACAACCTATGAGAAAATAATAGTGGGAGAAAACATAGTGGTGTAATGTCTAATTTCATCCATGCACAAAACTGTTACAGAGGTACAATTTTGCACACAGCAAAATTTAAGAAGTTGGTGGGTGGTAAATTGGAATTTAGACATAGAGGAAGAAGAGTGAAACAAATTGTGGACGAAAGCGCCATGCAAATCCCTATCAGCAATGACAAGTGAAAGAGCTCTCAATATTGTAGTTAAACTACAACACCTACGGTACCAGCCCCAAGCAGCATGGCCGGTCCCCCACAGCTGGAAGGCCACAGGTGTCCTAGCAGCAGCTGTCATAACAGTTGCCTCAAATTAGAGCCTCTCTTGTTATGCAGCCTGAGGCTGGGATTGCAGCTATTATTTGGTACAAGTTCCTGGACCCAATTCCAGGCAATTCAATTAACACATACACTGTGACCCTGGATGACCCATTCCACAATGTTTGGTAAGTCCCACTAACCCTAGAGGCTTTTGGGGATGGGATATAGGGCTGTAGGATGGAAAGGATAAATCCATTGTACTGAGGCGCCTTGTGCTTATGCGGTGGTAGATTCAACCTGTTATTTACATCAGTAATATTTCTTTCTGTATTTTTTCAAGGGTTTACCTTTTCTGTTTTATCAATCTGGTTAATATTATTTCCCACAAACAGTGGGGTATACTCCATAATAATATTGTAATGTAAAATATAGTTGCATATATGTCAGGCGCATATCAAAGAGGCTGTAATGCTCATGCAGGCCAGGCTAAGCTTCTGTGTTTTTCTCTCAAGAGTACAAAGGCCAAATGATGGATGATAATAACTACACTTTGTTGGAACATGTTTGTTTGTACTAAGCAAGTAATTTTCCAGAAGGGTTGCTGCAAGTGAAATCTAAACTTACTTTCCCCTAGATCCTGGGAATTTATCAGGCAAAATGTAAGAAAGAAAGGTTCCTTATTAGTGACGTTGCCAAGCCTTGAGAAATCTCTTTCGGAGCTTCAAGTAAGTATTTATTTTTCAAACTTTTCTGCAGTCAGTCTTTCCTTTTTTTGGAAAAAGCTTTTTTGAGATCTGCAACAGAAGCTCTCCTTGTGTGTCCACCTCCTAGCTTACATAGCTGCCAAGTTTTCCCTTTTCTTGCGAGGAAGCCCATTCAGCATAATGGAATTTCCCTTTAAAAAAGGGATAACTTGGCAGCTATGCCTAGCTTAGTGAGGTTGGTGGTGAGAGAGAGGACCATGGAGGTCCCATGGAGGTCCCATGGCTTCCTGCCAGTAGGTCTCGTATTTGATGCTTTGGGAAGATCTGGGCAGACTGCCTGTTTCTCCCCTCAGGTCCCTAACAAATATACCTGTGAGAAAGAAGGACTGGTGTGGGGGGAAGCAACATGTGTCAATGGCAGAATGAAAATATGATTTTGATCAGCTCACTGAGGGCCACAGTACAATCATTTACAAGGATATAGTTGAGAGAGATAGCAAGGTGTGAATACTACCAATATTGCAGTCCCAAATCCGTCACAAGATATTTAAAAAACTTATGTAACTTGCAGACCTTACCTATGTTAGTCCTACAGCAGAAGAAGTTTTTATTTTGATAACCTTTTATCACCTGTCTTCATCAGTAGTCAAGAAGATGCACTGGAAAGCAGGTGCAAATATGAAATTTTAATTTCTTTTCAGGTGGACATTCAGCTCAGCCAATGGGTGGAAACTCTGCCATTGGACTACGATGTGTTTTTCGAAGAAGTTGCTGATAGAGAAGCACTTGAACAAATTCACTTGTACAGAATTCTCTAATACAAATGTGTACTTATATCGAAATTGCATTGAATTGCAGTTCTACAGTTCTTTTTTTCAAGAATTCTTATTTTTATTCATAATGCAAACACATAAACAATGAGCAATAAGAATAACCCAAACAGAGAGGCATACAAAAGCTCAAATAAAGTTCTTATTTTGATATACTGTATCCATTTTTGTCAATTGAATGAGTCCTTCCATAAAGAGCCATGAGTTGTTGGTGGGGCTGGAGTTGAGTGCGAGGAGGGCACAAATGATATAAAGCTGGACATCCGGTCTACTGCCATTGCTGACCGGCGGGAGAATCTCGAACTCCGAGATTCTCTAGCGCTGTGAAGGAGGGGGGAGCCGCGGGAGCGCCGCGGACCCCCGAAAGAGCTCCAGATCGAGCGTTCTGGAGATGTGGGGACTCAGCAGCACCTTTTTCTGTCTCCTCCGCTCCCCGGTAATCCCTATTAAGGGAGCCGAGAGCAAGCGTGGATACATGGTGCCTTGAGTTAATCTGCTACCCTCGCAACGTGAAGCTCCAAGCCAGCAGCCTGTGGAGCGGTGGATTTTTCCAGATTCAAAGGATTTGAAAACATTGAACACCGTGAGTAAAGGAAAAGGCTTTAAAAAAATTTAATTGAAAAGATTTGGACACGGGAGGAGATTTAAAAAGGAAGTTGATTTTCCCCCATTGAGCGAATTGAGATGCAGTTAACTTGCCCGAAGCTGGGAAGCTGACAATAAGTTTTTAATTACCAAAAATCAGACTTAAAACTTTCCCCCTAAGGCAGGGTAAAGGGGAGAAAGGTTGAACTTCACAAAATCCCTGTAAAGGTTCTTTAATTTGGTCTGGGGAAAGTACCCCTGGAAGCTAGAGTCAGGTCCCTGGAGGGATAAGCGAGCCGCCATTATGACATCACAATAGGATGGAATTTGTTTATCTCTTTGAGGCTGAAAACTGTCAACAGAGCTTCCTGACAGTAAGAGCTGTTTGACAGTGGAATTTGCTGCTAAGGAGTGAGGTGGAGTCTCCTTCTTTGGAGGTATTTAAGCAGAGGCTTGACAGCCATCTGTCAGGAATGCTTTGATGGTGTTTCCTGCTTGGCAGGGGGTTGGACTGGATGGCCCTTGTGGTCTCTTCCAACTCTATGATTCTATGATTTGGTCAGTTTGGGAGTCAAAATGGTTTTAGGACTGTGCTGCTCTAGACATGTGGTTTATATTTTTATGTACGTGTTTGCTTGGTACATTTATGAACATTTATTATTATTATTATTATTATTATTATTATTATTATTATTATATATTAGACCTAATTTTTTTATTTACACTAGCTTCTCATCTTTAAAACCAGAACTGAAGACAGTTGTTTTAATCGAAAGGTTGGAAGCCTTATACCACAAACAGATCATTCAGATGATGATCTCACTTTTCTGTGCCCATGTTTCATGCATACATGCCTGCTTTTTCAGTCAGTTTATTCTGCTGATTGCCATCCGCACCAGTGGGCAGATCAAATGTTAGCAGCCTTGAGTCACAATTGGCAAAATTTAGGCTTTGGGGGGAGGATGCAATATCAATTTACGTTTAGTTTTATAAATAAAATACTTCCTATTTTTACTTCCTAAAATTTATATACTGCTTGATTGTAAAAAAAAAAAAACACAACTGAAAGCAAGTGGGGAGAAGAATCCCCCTCAAATACAAAGGTCTTGAGCAAGTGCAATAATTACCTAACTAGAACTTGCATAAAAACGATAGAGACCTTCTCTGTGTTCTCCCACATGTACTGTGTGATGTTGACAAAACAGCTCCCTTAGCTAAATTGTTAAAATTCGATTGTGCCATCCACATGTAGAAACTGATGGCTCCCTTGTGTTTTTTGGACTGCCAAAAATAAAACTTCCATACCACAGATGTATAACAGGTTATTTTTAGTCATTACACAGTAAAAGGAAATTGGATAAAAATGTTTTTTAAAAAACATGGCTTTGGATTTTGATATCTACAGTGTTGTGAGCACACTGCAAAAACTTGTGTGTGTGAACAGCTCTAATTCCAAAATAAACTCCCATCTGGAAGCATCCTGATTTTTCCCTTTGAGTCTGATTTTCATGTGACAGTTGGGTGTAGGTTGATTATTGAACTACACTTAAAAGGTGTGGGGAATGTAGGAAGCATGCAAGAACAGGCAAGTGTACATAATCTACACGTGGAAAAAGTAATAAAACATTGGATATTGGCAGAGCTTTCTGAATAGATGGAGGAGACTTTCAGTTTATTCTTCCCATTTTTTATATTCTTAAATGGCTAAGTAAATGCTGTTTTTCTTTTGAATGAGAAGAAGCGACAAAATATATCTTGTAGCTCAGGTATAAGAAGGTGATTGAAACAGTGTTCACATGGATGAAAGATATCCGGACACTTCTTATTAAAGATGAGGCCAAAAGCACAGGCCCAAGTTTACATTATCACAGCCAAGGGCTCTCCCCTGTTGCCCGGGTATCTGTGTGAAGATCCTGCCACAATTTAAGGTGGAGTTCCCTGAAGCAGAGAACTTTCACAACATTGCTTGAGAAACTAGAAACATGAGCCACATCTGCCTTACTCCATAACTGCTTTTAACTAAAGAAGAAGACAGTAACAGATCAATCCCAGCACATATAGTTTAGCGCTTGTACATAACCCAAGCTGTGTTCTTGATTAATGGCTAATAATAATGATAATATTTTGTGCATTACTTGATATCTATTAATTTAATAACCAACAACAAAGACATTGCATTAATCTACTAAGAATCATACTGCAACTTGATTATTTTACTAATCCCTAAAACACAGACATATGTGATTAGGAATTTGTGGGGGCTAGCTCAACACGTATTTCTTGTATTTATTATAATCCTACCACTAGATGGGGACACGGGTGGCACTGTGGGTTAAACCACGGAGTCTAGGGCTTGCCGATCAGAAGGTCTGCGGTTTGAATCCCCTTGAAGGGGTGAGCTCCCGTTGCACAGTCCCTGCTCCTGCCAACCTAGCAATTTAAAAGCATGTCAAAGTGCAAGTAGATAAATAGGTGCCACTACGGCGGGAAGGTAAAGGGCGTTTCTGTGTGCTGCTCTGGTTCGCCAGAAGCGGCTTTGTCATGCTGGCCACATGACCCGGAAGCTGTACGCCAGCTCCCTCGGCCAATAAAGCGAGATGAGCGCTGCAACCCCAGAGTCATCTGCGACTGGACCTAATGGTCAGGTGTCCCTTTACCTTTACCACTAGATGGCATTCAAAACATTAAGGTCCACATTTTCGGAAGCAGCTGCTAGCCTTTGGCTTTAAATGTCATTTGTGGAAGTGGCCTCAAGCTTTCTTTGAGCCTCTAATAAGATGTGGTGCAGCCATCAAGAAATGAATATTGGACTTGACAAGTTTCTTTTTGTTGTGTATTAAAGTAATAGCTCAGCCAAGTATGTATTGTAACATAGAGTTTATTGTATTGTATTACAGAGTTTATTTGAATGTACAAGTTCCAGCGGGAACGTCTATCATTTGCTGGTTCAGGGTGCAGGATTTGGATCCTTTGCCGGATTGGTTTTCGCAGGAGGGAACCCGTGCCATTGGTTCCCGCCAAAATGTATCTTTTCCCTGCTAGTCCTCTGTTATTATATAAGCCCCAGTTTTCCCCATTCTTGTGTTCTGGCTCTTACCTGTTCTTTGAAGTAAAGAGATGCTGTGTGACCAGATCCTTGCCTCCCACTTCTTATCTGCACCGGGCTGAACTCACTGAATACTCACTACACAACACTTTTCTAGCCACTTATGGAGGAAAAGTGGCCTTCTCTACCCCACCTAGATTTTAAAAAAAATGCTTCAGCCCAATGCTTAAAAATATTTTTTTATATTATATGGAGGGTGTTGAGATAAGCGACTACCAAAAAAAAAAAGGAAAGGAAAGGAAAGGAAACATCTAGGATATAAGGGAAGAACTACAGTGCTAAGAGACACTGCTCCACTGAAACTCATTTGTTGAAAATATGAAATTACATGAAGTGAATACAGTACAGATGAACCAGAGGCAACCTAAGAACATAGCGGTCAATCTAATTCTCGTTTCTTGTTCAGTGAGGGATGTCTTGATCCTTTTTATGTAGGGTGTGTGTGTGTGTTTGTGTGTGTAATGGCTTTTTGTGAGGTAAATACAACCTGGGAAGAAGGTATCTGTGTAGGACAACTTCTCCCATATGAAGCTGCCTAGCACTGCAGGAGAAGATCAGTCTACATCCCAATTCCAAAGAAGGGCAGTGCCAAAGAATGCTCCAACTACCGCACAATTGCGCTCATTTCACACGCTAGCAAGGTTATGCTTAAAATTCTACAAGGCAGGCTTAGGCAGTATGTGGACCGAGAACTCCCAGAAGTGCAAGCTGGATTTCGAAAGGGCAGAGGAACCAGAGACCAAATAGCAAACATGCGCTGGATTATGGAGAAAGCTAGAGAGTTCCAGAAAAACGTCTACTTCTGCTTCATTGACTATGCAAAAGCCTTTGACTGTGTCGACCACAGCAAACTATGGCAAGTTCTTAAAGAAATGGGAGTGCCTGATCACCTCATCTGTCTCCTGAGAAATCTCTATGTGGGACAAGAAGCTACAGTTAGAACTGGATATGGAACAACTGATTGGTTCAAAATTGGGAAAGGAGTACGACAAGGTTGTATATTGTCTCCCTGCTTATTTAACTTATATGCAGAATTCATCATGCGAAAGGCTGGACTAGATGAATCCCAAGCCGGAATTAAGATTGCCGGAAGAAATATCAACAACCTCAGATATGCAGATGACACAACCTTGATGGCAGAAAGCGAGGAGGAATTAAAGAACCTTTTAATGAGGGTGAAAGAGGAGAGCGCAAAATGTGGTCTGAAGCTCAACATCAAAAAAACCAAGATCATGGCCACTGGTCCCATCACCTCCTGGCAAATAGAAGGGGAAGAAATGGAGGCAGTGAGAGATTTTACTTTCTTGGGCTCCTTGATCACTGCAGATGGTGACAGCAGTCACGAAATTAAAAGACGCCTGCTTCTTGGGAGAAAAGCAATGACAAACCTAGACAGCATCTTAAAAAGCAGAGACATCACTTTGCCGACAAAGGTCCGTATAGTTAAAGCTATGGTTTTCCCAGTAGTGATGTATGGAAGTGAGAGCTGGACCATAAAGAAGGCTGATCGTCGAAGAATTGATGCTTTTGAATTATGGTGCTGGAGGAGACTCTTGAGAGTCCCATGGACTGCTAGAAGATCAAACCTATCCATTCTTAAGGAAATCAGCCCTGAGTGCTCCCTGGAAGGACAGATCGTGAAGCTGAGGCTCCAATACTTTGGCCACCTCATGAGAAGAGAAGAATCCTTGGAAAAGACCCTGATGTTGGGAAAGATTGAGGGCACTAGGAGAAGGGGACGACAGAGGACAAGATGGTTGGACAGTGTTCTCGAAGCTACGAACATGAGTTTGACCAAACTGCGGGAGGCAGTGCAAGACAGGAGTGCCTGGCGTGCTATGGTCCATGGGGTCACGAAGAGTCGGACATGACTAAACGACTAAACAACAACAAGCACTGCAGCCACCTTTTGAAATGAGGTGTAGTGACATGAAAGGGGCTTTTTAGTAGCAGCATCTCTTGAACTCGCTTTACCCATCTTTTTAATGGTTTTTAGTGGATTTGTTGACCCCTTTAAACTCCTGGGCCAGCTCTTTTAAGTACAGTGTAGTTTAAGCTTATTCTATTAGCAATATCTGCCCTGGCTATGGCGAAACCATTTTACTTCTCTAACAGGCTTTTTGTTCCCTTCCAAAACTGAGCATAGACAAGGGAGACTGACAATCTTCTTTGGCAATCACTCATAGCAGGGTAAGATTGTCTTCCATGAACACTATTTTAACAGTGTGTCCGTTACTGTGGAGGCCAATTCTGGATATATCTTTGAAAAATCCATATGCTACCACCACTGTTAGCCCTCAAGGAGGTTTAATAACACTATTTATTACAACAAGAATAGTGGCAAAAAGAGGAAAAGCAACATAAATCATTAAAACTATACAGAGCTAAAAGATTATAATGTAATCATGTAACAAATGTGCCAGAGGAACAGATTACCATAAATTAGGAGCAACCACAGGAAAGGGTTTCATCTTTAATCTCACCTCTAAAAGCAAAGGCATTTTAGCAAAAGAGCTTAACACAAGGACAGGTTCAAATTCAAACTGGTGTTGGAGACTATTGCTAACTGCTCTACTCATTCACACTTAAGAAGGTTTAACTATTGTTATGAGTTTGGTTGAACTGATTAGAATGAATAGGCTTATCTCTATGGTTTTGCCTGACATCCCTCATGGATTAGCAGAAACTTGACAAAAAGGTGAACTGTCCCCTGAGGCATTGAAACTTCTACCTTTTGGAAAGTGATATCCTCAAGGACAGCACAAAACTTTTTGCCCGAAGCAGAGCACCAGAAGGCACCACAAATCTGCACCCACACCCCTAGTCATGGTTAATGGTTCCCAAAGGCTGTTCAAGTTATTTTGGCACCTGAGGCAGAAAGTTCAAAAGTGCCTTTCACCCTCCCAGCAATAAGAATACAGTAATAAATGAGGTAACCAACAATTGACTGACTTTTAAATGACTCCCACAGCCAGCAACCTTAAATAGTCACTCTCTCTATCAGGGTAAGATCAACCCTGATTGTCCCCCGGTTTGTAAGAGAGACAGAAAAATATATTTTGCTGTTAGAATTTGAACACAGAGGCAGTCTGAAGCTGGAGTTGGGTAAAACTAGCATTCAACCCCCCCCCCGGGGGGGGGTCCACTTAGTTGCTGGGAATACTTCCCAGTTTCCTTTGGGTTTCTACTGTACCTTGCTATGAGTTTCTTAGCAGAAGCAGTTGACCACAGGAGCTCTAGCTTAGTCACCTGTGTACTGCTTTTGCCACTATGGTTGGAAGCTGTCAAAGTGAACGATACCTGCCAGAGATGTGGGCTAAGATTTTATTATGCCTTGTGTGATTTCTTAAATGCTGTGTACGCCTCCCATAGTTTTGTCTCTGTAGTAGATCTCAGATGTTTTGCAATTACAGTACAGCATTAGCTGAGGAACCTTTCTGAGCCTGAGGAGCCACACTCCCTTCAAGACAGCCTTCTGAGGGTCATCTGCTAGTGGTATGTTGGGTCAGAGGCAGAAGTTAGTGATGTAAATTTTAACTTTGGACAGCCAGCTAGTTTTTGCATACACTCACACACCCCACTTTACCCACCATTCAGAGAAGGGAGAGGCATTGCTGGACTTAAAGGAAGCAGTCTAGAAAGACAGAAATACTTGGGTTGCAAAGTAGGGCCTATGAAGAAAAAGCCCTGTAGAGACTTTTGTGAACCACACAGAGACCTCCAAGCCAAGGAGGTGGTAACTATACAACCTTTAGAAGACAGCTGAAGACAGCCCTGTATAGGGAATTTTTAAAACATTTACCCTGTAATGATGTTTTTATATATGTTGGAACCTGCCCAGAGTGGCTGGGGCAACCCAGTAAGATGTGTGGGGTATAAATAGTAAAATTATCCTTATGGAATGGGACGTCCTTATTTTCATCAGAGAAATGTTGGAGGGTATGCACATAGAGATGAAAGCTGCATTTTGGACCTGAGCCTGAAGCCCAACTCTCTACCATCCTAGCTTCCAGCAGACAGTCCACCCAGCATATCTACAAATTCACCTGATGGGCCTTTCGTCAGGTACTAGGCACGTAGAAGGTGGAAACCGGCTCTTCTATATCATTGCAGCTGACTGGAGTTTCGGGGGGGCTTCTTTATCATTCAGGAGATACTGCATGTGATGCTGGCATGTTATACATGTGTTGTATAATGGGGGGTTCAATGGCTGAGATGGTCTAAAGTAGTATACAGTACAGCATACACATCTCCTTTCCCCTTGCTAACAATCTTTAAGAGTGCCAGTGGGTGGATGGCAGTACAAGAGCCTTCATGTACTTTTACTGTTGGCCTTAATACAGAACCAGAAAGAGGAGTTGAAAAAGCAAAATAATATACTAGAGCAGGATAGCCAAAATGGTCTCGAGGTTAATGGACTACAATTCCCATCATCTCTAGCCATTGGCCACATTGGCTGGGGTTGAGTGATGGTGGAGGCCAATAGCATCTGCAAGTCAGCTGGTTGGCTATCCCTCACAAAAAGAAAAGTACAGGACTTGCTTGCCATTGTTTCCTGCCATGTCTAGATTTGTGTCCCTCTTCCCTAGTGTGCCCCCTACTCCCAGCAGCCATGAGCCACATGATCAGGATTATTATATGCATCAGTGACAGATTGCAATATCTCTTCAACTGAAGGATAGGTTATGGAGCTTTCTCAGGGGCAACTGCAACCTACCTATTTGCCTGGACGTATATTGCAACTCATCTTAAGCAAGCAGGCCAGTGACAATCACACTTCTGCTAATTAAAGGTAGGTAGCTGATGAAGTGTGCATGCACACGAAAGCTCCTACCAAAATAAAAACTTAGTTGGTCTTTAAGGTGCTACTGAAGGAATTTTTTTATTTTGCATATTTGAAGTTGACCTGTGTATATTTAGGAACCCAGCTGTGTTAGTGTGTTGCAGAAAACATAATAAAACTGTTCCGTATTTTAGCAAATTTATTGCTATGTAAGCCTTTATGGGCCAGAACTCACTTCATCAGCTACATGAAGTGGTCTCCATAGTGAAAAACCATAAGGCCTCTCAGCAGTAGGTAAAATGAATACAAGATCCAATCAACATGGGTGTGGCCCACTGTTAGATTGCATTAAGTGTTATAATTGTGCTCCTACCAAGAGCCCATTTACTTTGAATCCATTTTAATGGAACAGACAAAAGTTAAATACTTGGGTTTTAAACCGTTTAAATGTTAACACTGGAATTGGCTGCACTATTGTACCAAGTAAAAAAAAATATTTAATGGACCATCAGACTAGCCTTTAAGAAAAATTCCATTGAATAAGCCTGATAATTTGTTTAGTTGTTCCATTTATTTACCACCTTTTCTCCCAAGGAGCTCAGTGTGGTGTA